>NC_057806.1:129696402-129754914 GCF_018294505.1 Triticum aestivum
CCCCTGTCCTTCCCCTTCTCTCCCCCTTCCTTCCTCCCCTAATCCAACTAGGGAAGGGGGAATCCTACTCCCGGTGGGAGTAGGACTCCCCTTGGGCGCGCCATAGAGGGGTCGGCCCTCCCCCTCCTCCACTCCTTTATATACAAGAGAGGGGGCACCCCATAGACACACAAGTTTATCTCTTAGCCGTGTGTGGTGCCCCCCTCCACAGATTTCCACCTCGGTAACATCGTTGTAGTGCTTAGGTGAAGCCCTGCGTCGGTAACTTCATCATCACCATCATCACGCCGTTGTGCTTACGAAGCTCTCCCTCGACACTTAGCTGGATCTAGAGTTCGTGGGATGTCACCGAGCTGAACGTGTGTAGATCGCGGAGGTGTCGTACCTTCGGTGCTAGGATTGGTCGGATTGTGAAGACGTATGACTACATCAACCGCATTGTCATAACGCTCCCGCTTACGGTCTACAATGGTACGTGGACAACACTCTATCCCCTCTTGTTGCTATGCATCACCTAGATGGATCTTGCATGTGCGCATGAAATTTTTTGAAATTACTGTGTTCCCCAACATAAAAGGCTTTCCTCCACTGAACGGCGGCTTGCCATTACCATTGCAACGCTGGTTTTTAGACCCAGCGTTGGCATTGGCCACAAAATCTGACCCGCCATCAGAGTACTTTCGCTTCCCCCCATTGTTCTGGTCATTCTGACTACCATGTTGAGTCGATGCATGTTGTTGCTGACCCTTTCCATTGTCATTCTTCTTTCTATTACCAGACTTATCATCATCAAAGCTCAGATATTTAGTAGTGTTAGAGTTGCCATATCTGTTAAGTACATCCATAAGCTTACCCATATTTGTACACTTACGCTTGAGCCGCCCGAGCTTCTTCTTAAGGGGGTCAAAGTGATAGTTATGCTCCAAAAGCAGCACAGCCCGAGCCGCCCCGATGCTGTCTGAAGAATGGATAATGGTTGCAACCCGGTGAGCACAATGATGAGCCGACTCATTCTCTCACTGCACATAGTGCTCCAAATCAACAATCGTCAAAGACTGCTTACAAGTACCTTGAAAGTTCTTGATAAAGATGTCCTTCAACTCTGCCCAAGTATTAATGGAGTTTAGGAGGCAGGCTTTTCAGCCAAGTGCGAGCCGGTCCTTCCAATACCATGGTGAAATAGTTGGCACAAACTTCATTGCTGACATCCAACATCTCAATTGCTAGTTCATAACTTTCAATCCAAGCTTCTGGAGGGAGTTCTGGCATGTAATTAGGCACCTTACGAGGGCCTTTGAAATCCTTGGGCAAACGCTCATTGCGCAAAGCCGGCATGAGACATGGCACACCAATGGTTCTTAAATTTGACACGGCTCCCACCGAGGTCGAAGGGATCACCAGAGGCTGCTGATAAGCCCCCTGGTTAGCCGTTGTCGCCGCCTCACAATGGGCTCTAGCGTCATCCACAATCACCCGAGCATCAGTCCTCGGGTTCAGCGGCGGGTTACCACAAGTTGGGTCATGGGGTGGGTTACGGTGTTTCTCACTGCTGGAGACTGCGGGCGACTCAATATGACGGCTGTAACTACGACTCGGTAGAGGAATTGAGTGCACATGATCGTGACTGCATGAATATTTCTCCTGCTGTGCAATCGCCGTTTGGAGCAGTTCAATGGTGTTCTGTGCTTCCACTGCAATAGGCGACTCACCAGTAATTGGGAGCGCATTGAGACGTGTACCTGCTGCTACCATGTTATCTACCGGGTTGGAGAAGTGACTCGGCGGTGTTGCGAAATGCTGAGGCAGGGTCTGGCCTCTGCGGGGCAGCTCTGGCTGATGAGGTTGAGCCATCGCCCTATTCCCTGGGGAGTACTTGGACCTGCCCCCGACGTGTTAAACAGATTCATAGGTTCATAAACTAAAGGCAAACGGGACTGGTGCCTCCTCCATAGGACTATGTTGGAAGCATTCTGATCCAGACATAAACACCAAGCCTCTGCTTTCAAGCGCTTCGACTCAGCATAGTTCTGAGCCTGTACTGTTGCCATCCGAATGTTCATGGCATTGATATCCTCTTGGGACTTGGTCATCTGCCCCCTAAGCTTTGCGATCTCTGCATTACGCTCCACTTGGTTCTTTGTCGTGACCTCAATCGCCAGCAGGATCGTCAAAGTCCCCATTAACTCACACAAAATTTGAGTCGGCGCCTTGACTAAGCCAAACGCGCCAGCTGCAGCTGCCACCGGGTCAGCTGTTGCAGTTGCACCCACCGTCAAAGAATTAAGAACCGGTGTTGTGCCAGCCATGAAGATGGCAGCTCAGATCGGCGGCTCATAGGGGTCCGGAATATTGTTGCCATCAAAATAGCCCCCAAGCCCGCCATCCTAAAGTTGATAGATTGACTCCATCTCTCCAGTGGAGGACTCGTCACCTGAGTAGATGGGAGCCTCTCCCCCAGATGCAGAATCTTCCGCAAGCTCCCTTGCATGAAGCCCACAAAAGCATGCATGTGCCCAGCTTGGACCCAGGCGGGTTGCGTGCGCCGAGCCAGATCAATGATGTCGATGCAAATGTCCGACTCAAGCTCTGACCCACTGATCTTGTCGATGAAGACGTGGATCCCGTCGAAGGGGACCCGATACCCGTACTCAATTGAGTCAGCCTCGAGGCCCCAACCTGCGTCGTCGATGTAGAGCTTGCCGCGGTGACTCTTGGTCATATTGCCGATGATGTATCCCTCGATCCCTGGGAAAGAGCCTGCCACTTCTTGAGCTTGCGTTGGTTTTTCCCTTGAAGAGTAAAGGGTGATGGAGCAAAGTAGAGATAAGTATTTCCCTCAGTTTGAGAACCAAGGTATCAATCCAGTAGGAGACAACACACAAGTCACCGAATACCTGCACAAAAAATCAAACAACTTGCACCCAACACGATAAAGGGGTTGTCAATCCCTTCATGGTTTACTTGCAAAAGTGAGATCCAATAGAGATAGATAAACGGTAAAGTAAATATTTTTGGCACTTTTGGTTTATAGATCGGAAAGGAAAAGATTGCAAAATAGTAAATCAGAAACTAATATGATGGAAAATAGACCCGGGGGCCATAGGTTTCACTAGAGGCTTCTCTCAAGATAGCAAATAATACGGTGGGTGAACAAATTACTGCCGAGCAATTGATAGAAAATCGCAAAGTTATGACGATATCTAAGGCAATGATCATGAATATAGGCATCACGTCCGTGTCAAGTAGACCGAAACGATTTTGCATCTACTAATATTCTCCACACATCGACCGCTATCTATCATGCATCTAGAGTATTAAGTTCATACAGAACGGAGTAATGCATTAAGTAAGATGACATGATGTAGATGAATTAACTCAAGCAATATGATGAAAACCCCATCATTTTATCCCCGATGGCAACAATACAATACGTGCCTTGCTGCCCCTACTGTCACTGGGAAAGGACACTGCAAGATTGAACCAAAAGCTAAGCACTTCTCCCATTGCAAGAAAAACGAATCTGGTTGGCCAAACCAAACTGATAGTTCGAAGAGAATTACAAAGATATCAAATCCTGCATAAAAGAATTTAGAGAATATTCAAATAATATCCATAGATAAGATGATCATAAATCCATAAATTATCGAATCTCGGCAAACACACCGTAAAAGAGTATTACATCGAATAGATCTCCAAGAACATCGAGGAGAACATGGTATTGAGAATCATAGAGAGAGAAGAAGCCATCTAGCTACTAGCTATGGACCCATAGGTCTGAGGTAAACTACTCATGCTTCATCCGAAGGGCAATAGAGTTGATGTAGAGGCCCTTCGTGATCGAATCCCCCTCTGGCAGGGTGCCGGAAAAGGCCCCTGGATCAGATCTCATGGGTACAGAAGGTTGCGGTGGTGGAAAAGTGTTTTCGTGGATTCCCCTATTGGTTTGGGGATATATGGGTATATATAGGCGAAAGAATTAGGTCAGGAGGTGCACGAGGGGCTCACAAGGGTGGGCGCACACCCTCTGTCATTGTTGCCGCCTCATGGCTCCTACGACTTCATCTCCAAGTCTCCTGGTTGTCTTCTGGTCCAAGAAAAGTCATCGCGAAGGTTTTATTCCATTTGGACTCCGTTTGGTATTCCTTTTTTGCGAAACTCAAAAACAAGGAAAAAACAGGAACTGGCACTAGGCTCTAGGTCAATAGGTTAGTCCCAAAAATAATATAAAATATCATATAAAACATCCAAAATAGATAATATAATAGCATGGAACAATAAAAATGATAGATATGTTGGAGACGTATCAGAGCCCTTCAAGAACTCGAAACCACCATGCGCTGGCCCCACGATGGGCGCCAATTGTCGTGGTTTTGTCATGGCAGATGGCCTAGTGTGAGTACTTAGTCGTGAAGCCATCGCAATGGTGATTATCTTGTTGGAGTTGAACGGGATGAGAGACACGGGTTTACCCAGGTTCAGCCCCTCACGGTGGAGGTAAAAGCCTACTCCTGCTCTTGTTGATATTGCTTGAGTATCGATTACAAGGGAGCGTATTCGCTTGACCTAGCTATCGATTGATTGTAAACTGTCTATTCTATGCCGGGGACTCACCTTTATATACAGGTCGAGGCTGCCGGTTTACAATAGTCCGAGCCGGGTTATGATACGTGACCGATCCATACTCTAAGTCGCCTTGCTTTACAAGGTAAGTCATTACATGGCGGGTTACACCTTAGGACACCTTCTTATCCTTGGGTTCTAAGCCGACCCATCTTCGCCTGAGCCGCCCTTCTTGATACCGCGTCCTATCCTTGGCCCATTAGAGGCCCGGCTCCTTAATTCGCCAATGATCTGACCCGTCCCTATTAGGGCGGGTTATATCACGGGGTTATATCCCCAACAGATAGCATTAAACATATGGAATCAAATCAGCTCCTTATGGAATAGCGCATAAACTAGGATTTATGATTCTATCACTCTAACAACCCATCATCTAATTACTACTCCACAATGCATTCCCTTAGGCCCAAAGATGGTGAAGTTTCATGTAGTCGACGTTCACATGACACCACTAAGAGAATCAACATCATACATATCATCAATATATCCAACGAATACCAAATTTACATGATTACTTATGACAAGACTTCTCCCATGTCCTCAAGAACAAAAGTAACTACTCACACATCATATTCATGTCCAAGATCATAGGGGTATTGAATATCATAATGGATCTGAACATATAATGTTCCACCAAATAAACCAACTAGCATTAACTACAAGATGTAATCAACACTACTAGCAACCCACAGGTACCAATCTGAGGTTTTGATACAAAGATTGAATACAAGAGAGAAACTAGGGTTTGATATGAGATGGTGCTGGTGAAGATGTTGATTATGATTGGTCCTCCCATGATGAGAGGGTTGTTGGTGATGACAATGGCTTTGATTTCCCCCTCCCGGAGGGAAGTATCCTCGCCGGAATCGCTCCGCCGGAGAGCAAAAGTGCTCCTACCCAAGTTCCGCCTCGAGACGGCGGCGCTCCATCCCAAAAGTCTTCTCCTTATTTTTTTCTATAGAAAATGGGCTTATATACCAGAAGATGGGCAGCGGAGGCTGGCCAGGGGTCCCACAAGCCACCAAGGCGCGCCCTGGTGCCTCGTGGGCACCTGGGTGGCCCCCTTTGGTATTTCTTTTCTCCAATATTTTTTATTTATTTCAAAATAAATCTCCGTGAAATTTCAGCTCATTTGGAGATGTGCAGAATAGGTATCTCTGACATAGCTTTTTCAGGTCCAGAATTCCAGCTCGCGGGAATCTCCCTCTTCATGTAAATCTTGCATATTAAGAGAGAAAAGGCATTAGAATTGCTCCACAAAGTGTTGTATTGATTAAAAACATTATAAATAACAGTAGGAAAACATGATGCAAAATGGACATATCATCTACCCTGACCTCTCTTGACATTACCCGCATGCTTTAGTCATCCTCTATGCACTGGAGCTTCTAGAGGCCTACGCTGAATATGCCCAAACCATCTCAGACGATTTTGGCCAAGCTTCCCTTCAATTGGTGCTACCCTAACTCTATCTCGTATATCATCATTTCGGACTGATCCTTCCTCGTGTGGCCACACATCCACCTCAACATGCGCATCTTCGCCACAACTAACTGTTGAACATGTCGCCTTTTAGTCAACCAACACTCAGCGCCATACAACATTGCGGGTCGAAGCGCCATCCTGTAGAACTTGCCTTTTTCAATTTTGTGGCACTCTCTTCTCACAGAGAATGCCAGAAGTTTGGCGCCACTTCATCCATCCGGCTTTGATGCGATGATTCACATCTTCATCAATACCTCCATCCTTCTGTAGCATTAACCCAAAATATCGAAAGGTGTCCTTCTGAGGCACCACCTGTCCATCCAGGCTAACCTCCTCCTCCTCGCGCCTAGTAGTACTGAAACCGCACCTCATGTACTTGGTTTTAATTCTACTAAGCCTAAAACCTTTCGATTCCAAGGTTTGTCTCCATAACTCTAACTTCCTATTGACCCATGTCCGACTATCGTCAACTAGCACCACATCATCCGCAAAGAGCATACACCATGGGATATCTCCTTGTATATCCCTTGTGACCTCATCCATCACCAAGCCAAAAAGATAAGGGCTCAAAGCTGACCCCTGATGCAGTCCTATCTTAATCGAGAAGTCATCAGTGTCGACATCACTTGTTTGGAAACTTACTAATAAAAATAAAATTGTGCAACAAACTTGGTAAAACGAGTACAGACCAGATACAATGCATTGTGGACATGAATAAGTGCTAGATGGATATGATATGAGGGATTTTGGCACTAATATACTCTACAAAGTAATCCACTCATCAACTTCCCCAAGCTTAAACATTGCTCGTCCTTGATGCAATGTGGCATGACAACTTGAATGTGCTCGACACGCACTACCTCTAGATTCGGCAGGGGCGGCCACGGGCTGCACCTGTTGCATGGGTGGTACATGGCTAGTGAGCGTGCTAGCCAGCATCGCCATACCGCGCCTTGAGCATGCACCAGACCATAATGGCAACCACGAGCACGCCCTTGTCGTCTGGGAACACACGAGCCCTCTCATCCTCCCACAACTATTTGTACAAGCTCTGCGCATGATACTTGAGCACTGGCGTGCTCTTCAACCGGGCGCCGATCTCGCGGGCGATGGAGACAATGAGCGGATCGGTGCCAGCCCAGTCGCCGGCCATCCTCTACCACACGTTGGTCGACACCATCGACGGCGGTGGTAGGTGGCGGCGGGTGGTTGGGGATTTGAGAGACAGATTAGGGTTTCTCACGAGGAGGGAGGCGACAAGACGCAGAGAGGCGAGAGAGGAGTGGTGGAGTAGGCACGGCTATTGAATAAGGTTGCACTGATTTGACTATTCGGTGCGTGTGAAAGACAAGTGGGCCCATGAAGGCGACCCTGGCGTGTGGTACCAAAGGGGAACATGACTTGTTTCCGCAAAACACGAGGTAGTTATCTAGGGCACTCTATCGTTGAGGGGACCATAGAGTGTTATGTATTTGCATGTACTCCCTCCGTTTCTTTTTAGTCTGCATATAAGATTTGGTCAAAGTCGAACTTTATAAAGTTTGACCAACTTTGTTGAAAAAAATATCAACATCTACAATACTAAAACTCTAAGGTATGAAAATTAATTTTATGATGCATCTAATAATATTGATTTCATATTGTGAATCTTGATATTTTTTTCTATAAACTTACTCAAAGTTGACAAAGTTTGAATTTGACCAAATCTTATGTGCAGACTAACACTACTGCAGGATGCTGCTAACACGACACTACGATCAGAGACCCTTCGACGAAACTATGTGCGATGCCATAATCGTAGACAGTGGTGTAAAAAACCATCAAAAAAGATGCAAAACGTTTGCGATGGAGGATGCATCAAACACGGTTCAGATTTTAGTTGTGTGTGCGATGCAGGGCATACGGTTCAGTTCAATTAACTGTTTGCGATGAGGAGGAACAAAAGAAACGGGCAGCCAGATGGAGGTGTGTGTGATATACAGCATACGGTTCACTCGGATGAACTGTTTGTGATTAGGCAACACAAAAGAAATGGTCAGCCATATCAAGGTGTGTGCGATATACGGCATGCGGTTCACTAGGATGAACTGTTTGCGATGAGACATGAGAACAGAAACGGTTCAACTTAACAAGATGTGTGTGAGCACGACAAATAGGTCTGTAATCAGAAATGTGTTGAAGACCGATAATAACACCGACGGTTGCTGCTAATAAGACGTGTGTGTTGTGAGATGGGATTGCATACAGAACAACAACATATATATACACACACTTATAAGGACATGCTTGCATAACCAAATTAAACATCCACTTACATAGGTGGCTACTACAACCATGGCATTTGCACACACTAAAGTAAACTATTACATGCATAATTACATAGGTGTCTACTAAACACATGACATTTCCACACACCAATAAAGTAAACTATATATTACATGCATGATTAACTAGCATAAACGATCATCTGATCATCATCTTCTTCTTATGACGCTTGCTTTGCTTGTGGCTCGATCCGGGCTCGCCGATTTTGGTAACGAGGCACTTCCTCATGTCAATGATCTGCATGTGCATCTCATAGCATGTGTACACGCTCTTGGACGCGAACCTGAGGTGAGGTTCATCCAGTTTCCGCATCCAGGCCTTGTGCCAGGATAGGGGACTTGTTCTGTGGGCATCCTGCTTCATCTTTTCATAGTAGGGGTCGATGATGGCCGAGGCAAGTTCGACCAGGGAGTCCTTCTTCATGCTGCCCCAGACCCTGTAGTGGTCACGGATTTCAACAAGGTTCTTGCAGGCCAAGCCCGTAACACTGAGCGCATTTACATCGTCTTTGGTTTCCATCATGGCGAACTTGTAGTCGGTGCTGTTGACAAACCTGTTGAAACAGTCGCAAGGCTCTGTGGCCATGTAGTAGTGGTAGATGAGGACATGATGGCACACGCACAACTAGGCAACGGCAACTTCTATGCCGGGACAACCGGCAGTGTACTGGAGGTCGATGCCGAACACCTTATACTTGTCTCCAGCAAGCAACTACTCAACGTTGTTGATGTAGTCATCCACCACGGCCAGGTCGATGGTGTACACCACCGAGAGATCCGTCTCCCTCGCATGGGTCTCCACTCTATGCTCGCCGAACTCTATTGGAGCGCCGCTGGACATCCCCTCTCTATGTGTCGTCGTGGGTGTGCTTATTGTGTTGTGGGGCGCGATCGAAAGGTTGAAGAGACTAAGTTATAATGGCCGCGGGAATTAAAGGGGAAGCTGAACGCCTAGCAATATCGGCAGGCCTTGATGACAGTTCTAATTTGCAGCGCGTAACTCCATCGTGTCGCACGTAACTGCATCACGTGGCAACACGTGTGGCGCAACCGCATGAATACGGGGCCCCCGACGTGATCGTGCGCACGCTCAACCATTGGCAGAGAGCACGCGGAGGGACGCGAGCAGAGCGTTCCGCGGTCGCCAACGGACGCGAGCAGAACGCGCCGCGGCACCTAACGGCGAGCACATCGCGCTGCGGTGCCTAACGGCGGGATAGACCTTCATTCAAGCCAATCAAAATAAGACTGGAACGGACATGTCTGTATTGAGCAAAGGGATCACACATGTTTGTATTGACTGGAACGAGAATGCAATAGCAAAATAAGAATTAAGGCCATGATGATACGGTCGTAGTGGTGGTTACAAGAGGCAAGAAGAAAGATGCATCCATCAACGTACAACCTCCTCCTCCTCAACTCAGTGCGCCGGCCGGGCCACCAACCAGCGGCTAAGGAGCGGCGGCTTTTGTGGCGAGGTCAAGGTGCTTCTCAGCAAAGGCATCCAAGGCTTCCAGCCGACTGAAGAAGGCCAACGTCGTAGCGTCCTCACTAGCCTTGTAGATACCTATGTACACGATTCGCTCGTACACATGGATGTGTAGGTTGACGGTTTCTTGCAGGGCGAGGCGCCTCGCAGCGAGCGCGACCTCCTGATACGTCTCCAACGTATCTATAATTTTTTATTGTTCCATGCTATTATATTATCTGTTTTGGATGTTAATGGGCTTTATTTTACACTTTTATATTATTTTTGGGACTAACCTATTAACCGGAGGCCCAGCCCAAATTGTTGTTGTTTTGCCTATTTCAGTGTTTCGTAGAAAAGGAATATCAAACGGAGTCCAAACGGAATGAAACCTTCGGGAGCGTGATTTTTGGAAAAAACGTGATCCAGGGGACTTGGAGTGGACGTCAAGAAACAATCGAGGAGGCCACGAGGCAGGAGGCGCGCCTACCCCCCTGGGTGCGCCCTCCACCCTCGTGGGCCCCTCGTTGCTCCACCGACCTACTTATTCCTCCTATATATATTGACATACACCGAAAACATCCAGGAGCACCACAAAACCCTATTTCCACCGCCGCAACCTTCTGTACCCAAGAGATCCCATCTTGGGGCCTGTGGGAGTCCTGGATTAGGGGCTCCCCGGACAGCCGGACTATATCCATTGGCCGGACTGTTAGACTATGAAGATACAGGATTGAAGACTTCGTCTCATGTCCGGTTGAGACTCTACTTGGCGTGGAAGGCAAGCTAGGCAATACGGATATGTGTATCTCCTCCTTTGTAACCGACCTTGTGTAACCCTAACCATTCCGGTGTCTATATAAACCGGAGGGTTTTAGTCCGTAGGACAACATACAATCATACCATAGGCTAGCTTCTAGGGTTTAGCCTCTCCGATCTCGTGGTAGATCTACTCTTGTACTACCCATATCATCAATATTAATCAAGCAGGACGTAGGGTTTTACCTCCATCAAGAGGGCCCGAACCTGGGTAAATCATTGTGTCCCCTGCCTCCAGTTACCATCCGCCTTAGACGCACAGTTCGGGACCCCCTACCCGAGATCCGCCGGTTTTGACACCGACATTGGTGCTTTCATTAAGAGTTCCTCTGTGTCGTCGCCATTAGGCTTGATGGCTCCTACTATCATCGATAGCGATGCAGTCCAGGGTGAGACTTTTCTCTCCGGACAGATCTTCATGTTCAGTGGCTTTGCACTGCGGGCCAATTCGCTTGGCCATCTGGAGGAGATTGAAAGTTACGCCCCTGGCCACCAGGTCAGGTTTGGAGGCTTAAACTACACGGCTGATATCTGCGGAGACTTGATCTTCAACGGATTCGAGCCTCTGCCGTGTGCGTCACGCGGTCACGATGAGTATGATTTAGCTCTACCATCGGACAGTGTTAAGATCGCACCGGCAGCCGCTCCGACCCTCAATTCAGATCCAGTTGCGCCTTCCGCGGACGGGTGGATGGACCCCGCCGCAGAGGCCTTATCCTTAGCGGCGATCGAGCCGAACGTCGACCTTACCTTACACGAGAGTCGTGTTGTTAAACTGCCGGATCCTTCTCCGGCCATGGACTCCGAACCGCCTGCGCCCGTTCCTATCGAATCTGATTGGGCGCTGATCATGGAGTTTACCTCCGCGGATATCTTTCAGCACTCGCCCCTCGGCGATATACTGAACTCATTAAGGTCTGTCTCCTTGTCAGGAGGATCCTGGCCGAACTATGTCCGGTAGGACTGGGATGCGGACGACGAAGAAATTCGCGGTCCACCCACCACCCACTTGGTAGCCACTGTCGACGACTTAACCAACATGCTCGACTTCGACTCCGAAGATATCGACGGTATGGACGATGATGCAGGAGGCGAAGAGGATCCACTGCCCACAGGGCACTGGACGCCCACTTCCCCACATGATGTATACATGGTGGACACACCAAAGGAAAATGACGACGAGGAACGGAAGGACGCAACAAAGGGTTGTTCCCTCGAGAAGCAGTCAAAACGGCGGCGTAAGCGCCGCCCCAAATCCCGCCTCGATAGAAACAACGATCATACAGACCCAGCGTTAGAGCAGGGGGAACCATTGCCGGACCACGGCAACACGGAGAATCAAGCCGAACAACCCGGCTCTGTCAAAAATCATAGTCCAGATGACGTGACACTGGACAGACACCCGGAGCAACAGAATGCCCATCAAAGGCTCGTTGCCACCGCGAGGAGTCTAAAAAAGCAGAAGCAAAGGCTCAAGGCTGCACAAGACACACTCCAAATCAGATGGACCAAAGTACTCAACACATCAGTGAAGTACGGCGGTAATCGCCTCACCAAGAGCTACCCGAAGTGGAAGTTGCTACCTGAATTCGATGAGGAGGCCTTAGATCCCCCACAACCAAAAATCAAAACAGCCATCTGGCCGGATAGGCGACCTCATGGCCAACATAGAACGGCAAACAACGCCGCACATAAGCTAATACGCGACCCACGAGAGGATTCACATCAAAAGGACGGCACAACTAGATCCATCTATGGACCACGTAAGCGCGCTCCAGCATACAATGCGACACAACAAACATCTGAAGAACGTGGTACACCCGGATACAGGGGTGCTGCACACCCCCCTATGTTTCACCAATGAGGTGCTGGATCATGAATTTCCAGAGGGATTCAAACCCGTAAATATAGAGGCATACGACGGAACAACAGACCCTGGTGTCTGGATTGAGGATTATACCCTCCATATCCATAAGGCTCGAGGAGATGACCTCCACGCCATTAAGTATTTACCCCTCAAACTCAAAGGGCCAGCTCGGCACTGGCTTAAGAGCCTCCCCGAAAGCTCCATTGGAAGCTGGGAAGAGCTCGAAGATGCTTTTCGGGAAAAAATTTAGGGGACTTACGTCTGACCTCCAGACGCGGATGATTTGAGTCATATAACTCAACAGCCCAGAGAGTCAGCCCGAAAGCTTCGGAATAGGTTTCTTACTAAAAAGAACCAAATAGTCGACTATCCGGACGCCGAAGCCTTGGCAGCTTTTAAGCATAGCGTCCGTGATGAATGGCTTGCCAGACACCTCAGCTAAGAAAAGCCAAGAACAACGGCAGCATTAACACGCCTCATGACCCGCTTTTGCATGGGTGAGGATAGCTGGCTAGCCAAATGTAGCATCAGCGACCCTAGTACATCTGAAGTTAGAGATGGAAACGGGAAATCACGGCGCAACAACAATAACAAATGCCGGAATAAAGAAGACAACACGAAGAGCACGACAGTAAACACCGGATTCAAAAGCTCTCGGCCAAATCAGCAAAAGCCGCCCTCTAAAGGCACCAGAGACGAACTATCCAGCCTAAACAAAATCCTGGACCAAGTATGTCAGATCCATAGCACCCCTGGTAAACCCGCTAATCATACCCACAGAGAATGTTGGGTCTTCAAGCAGTCCGGCAAGCTCAACGCTGTACACAAGGGGGAGGATACACCAAGCGAAGACGAGGATGAGCCTCTCAAGCAAGACACTGGGGAACAAAAGAAGTTTCCACCAGAAGTCAAAATAGTCAACGTGTTACACGTGATCAAGGGGAGAAACAAAGCGGCACTCCCAGAAAAATATGCCCAAGGGCCTATCACCGTGAAGTCCTGCCACTGGTCGTCTCAATCGATCACTTTCGACCATCGTGATTACTCAGCAAGTATCCGGCGTGCAGGATGGGCTGCCCTGGTATTAGACCCAATAATTGACGGATACCACTTCACACGAGTCCTGATGGACGGTGGCAGCAGTCTAAACCTGATATACCAGGATACACTCCGTGAAATGGGATAGACCCAACGAAAATTTGCCATAGCAACACTACATTTAAAGGAGTAACACCAGGCCCAGGGGCTCACTGTACGGGCTCCCTGCTACTAAAGGTTATATTTGGCTTCCCCGATAACTTCCGTAGCGAACATTTAACCTTCCACATTACTCCGTTCCAAAGTGGCTACCAAGCACTACTTGGACGCGAAGCTTTCGCTCGCTTTAATGCAATACCGCATTACGCTTCCCTCACGCTCAAGATGCCCAGTCCACGTGGCATCATTACAGTGAATGGAAATATTGAGCGATCTTTGCGCGCCGAAGAGAATGCGACTGCCTTGGCAGCCGCACACTAAAAATGGCCTCACCAACTAAAGCATTTGATAGGTCGTCAAGACCATGGACACGGTTAGACGAGTCCGGTGCAGCTATATGTAATTCATACCGGATTGACGGCCACACCCCTATTACAAATACAAGGGGCTCAACACGCGCAGACAAGTGGCAATTTTTACTCATCTTTAATTACACATGGTTTCTTTAAAAACTACATTTTTGCACGACAACTTTTCACCTAAGTTCCTCTCTTTTACAGATGACCATCCTTCTACACCCGTCCAGGATACAGCACAACGGAGACACAGGCGCAGACGTGCAGCAGGGACCCGCTCCAAGGATTCTTTTTAGAGTAAGACCCTGCGTAAACCTTGTTTACTGTCTCTTATTGATACACATCCCTCGGATTCTCAGTACAATTGAGAGGGACGCTGACGTCTTGGCATGTGGCCACGTCAGAATAACGCCCGTACCTGGACACAAGGGGCTTCTTACGAAGGGCACTATTTAGGCCCGGTTTATACCATAAAGACCGAATACCTTAGGGAGTGTTCGGCGTCGCGAGTTTGGCCTTATATGCATCAGCTCCGAATCATGTCTTTGGTCAAATGTTGGGTTTGCCCGGCTCCTGTGTTTTGGTGCCTTACGTTCCATTCTATCGGCTAAGGCAGCACCAGGAGAACTACTGCGATTGTGCCCTAGTTCGTCCAGACGAGCACCTCAGTAGAGAAAGCCGAAAACTGACTGTCATGATATAGTGCAAGACTGGTCAACCACTCGATGACCTATCGGAATGTTAGAATTCCTCCGCTTTAACGAAGGGCCGTTTCCCGGCCAGGCATATACGCACCCCGAGTTTGGGAGAGTGCGGAGCCACCATGGGCTATATAGTAGCCCCACCGTCAAACTCCTATGGCTAAGTGAAAGTGTTAAAGCATTATGTCTAGTTGCCTCGCTCGCTGCGCCATCACCTCATTAATAGGACCAAGACATTGGGTTAAGTGTGAACACGCGTTTTCTGCGAGCACCCCCGCATTATATGTGTGGGGGTTGAAGCCGACGACTGCAATCTTTCAGGTTATATACATATATACATAAACGGCCGCACAGGAGGCATCATATTACTTTCCGGCAAAAGTATAAATACAGCCTTACTTCATTTCATAAAAACATTGTGTTTACAATGGGAATACATGTCACTCAAACATAATATTCTTCGAGCACTGGGACTCTATCAAACGAGCACCCTCAAGAACCTCTTCAAAATAGTGCTCGGCAGCTACTCAGCCTATGGCCGAACCTTGCGCCGCAATAGTGGTAGCATCCATCTCCGCCCAGTATGCCTTGACACGGGCAAAGGCCATCCGCGAGCCTTCTATGCACGCCGACCTCTTCACCGCATTGATGCGCGGCACCGCACCAAGGAACTGTTGCACTAAGCTGGGCTTCGGCTTCTCCGGCCACAAATGATCTACGACGGACCTCATGGCAAGTCTGGACAACCTATTAAGTTCGGCCCATTCGGCTAGCTAATCAGCCAAGGGAAGCGGACGCTCTGGAACGTTAAATTGCGACCAGAACAGCTTGTCCACTTCACGATCTGTCTGATCTCGGAAGTATTCGACCGCATTGACAGCGCTTGCCGCCAAGTCCATATATGCGTCTGCCAAACTCCACAGCCGATCCAGAGGGGCATACCGCGGATCTCCGAACTTCCTCTGTAGCAGAAAGGGCTTCCCAGCCGCAATATCCCCGGCTTCGCGCAACTCCTCCTTCTTCGCCCTCATAGCAGAGCGAGTGTCTTTGGTCTCCATCGTGGCCTTTTCAAGGTCCACTACCTTCACTCGGTTCTCCTCTTCAAGGAACTGGCAACAGTCGGCAGTGTCTTTTGATTCTACGGCCATCTTGGCCATCTTCTCTTTGCTTTCGCGATGTGCGGCCTTCTCGGCTCTCAACTCTTCGGCCGCCTTCAAGGCAGCCGCATTACTAACTCTTGCATGTTCCTTGGCTCGGGCAAGTTTCGCCCAAAGGGTCTCCACGGTGGCAGCTCCGTCTACAGTCACAACATATTAAAGATATTGGCATCATGCTGCTCTTATTATGTGACATTCACCAGAAAACATTACTTACCCTGTGACTCGTCAAGCCGTTTTTTAACAAGCTCGATATCGGCGTCTGCCGCATCCAGTTGCCGCTTTAGTTCGGCAAACTCATTAGTCCGGCTAGCCACCGGAGCTTCCACCACTTGCACATAAAGGCAGTCTGGTTATCACCTGGGACTATGATCCTCTGTTTGCCATCGTTCTCGATGACAACCAGATTCTCAGGGGCTACTATCTACACAGGGCACACCTAACATGTGCGGTACTATCAAAAAAAATATCAGTTCACGTACCTCAAAGCCCGTCAGTAGACTCATAAAGGCTTCATGTAATCCGCTTTCGGCGGATGAAATTCTTTCCATCTCCGTACCCATCAACGTACGGTGTTCTTCTGAGATGGCCGCTCGCTCCAATAGCTCCCCCAGTATGTCCGACCGCATACCAGATGGTGCTGGACTCTTTTGTTTGCTCTCTTCGAGAGCAGGACGCTGGGAACTTCGGGTGACTATGGGATTATCTTCTGGCCTCACCGGATCCGGAGAGGCCCTCCGTGACGACACTTCGAGGTCGCCCGCTTCTTGAACGGGGGAGTCCGGGGGAGGCGTTTCGCTCTCCATCATCTCCAGAAGAAGATCCCCTGAAGAAGAGCTCAGTTGAGAAGGGCTAAGATCCGAACTGCAAGATATATGCTTTGGTTATTTTTCTCAGAGGAAAGGTAGTATATCTTCACTATTAAAGTATTTTTGATCACTTATGGCTCGTTGGAGGGCTGATCCCCGCGCGGACTTTGTGCGGCAAGAGCACCCCCTGAGACAGGATCCTCTGTTGGAGACTTCTTCTCCCGTTTGGAGGCCTCGGTTTCCGGATCCTCAGAGGCAGTCCTCTTTCTCCCTCGTAGCGAGAAAAGGTTAGAATCTTCTCCTTGGTTATCCTCCCTTATGGAGGCGCTCATTCCCTCGGTTGGAACTAGCAGCGATGGGGGCCCGCTTTCGCCCATATTATCCTCCCCCACCCCTCGTATCTTCCTTCGAGGGCTCCGAGCAAGGTGCGAGCTCGAGCATCTTTTCTAGTACCGGATTCTCCAAACCCTCAGGGAGGGGGCCGAACACCGAATCATCTTCGCCTTTGTTAGCCAGTCCTGGTCAAAGGGCGACTTCTCAGAAATAACGTCATGGTAAATAAAGGATGATGTGTTCGGCTTGAGGATTACTTACTTGTTCGGCGGTGCGGTTGCTACTCAGGCCCACATCCTCGATAGTGTTTGGACACTCTGTTTGAGGTCTGAAGAATGACTTGTACATCTCCTCGTGCGTCAGGTCGAGGAAACTTTGGATAGCGCGTGGTCCTTCTGGGTTGAACTCCCACAAGTGAAGGGGTCGGCGTTTGCAAGGCTGGACTCGACGAACCAGCATGACTTGCATTACCATAACCAAATTAAAATCTCCCTCGAAGAGATCTTGAATGCGGCTTTGCAGTATAGGCACGTCCTTGGCCGGACCCCAGCTCGGCCCTCTACTAATCCATGACATCAGTTGTGGTGGGGGACCGAGCGGAAAGCGGGGGGAGCCACCCACTTGGCACTTCTGGGAGCTGTGATGTAAAACCACTCCCGTTGACATAATCTGGACACCTCTGGAAAGGAACCTTTTGGCCACGGAGCTCCCGCAATTTTTCTTATTAATGCTCCTCCGCACGCTACGTGTTGTCCCTCGATTGTCTTCGGCTTCACATCAAAAGTCTTGAGCCACAGGCCGAAGTGAGGGGTAATGCGGAGGAAGGCCTCACACATGACAATAAATGCCGAGATGTGAAGAAAGGAGTCCGGGGCTAGATCATGGAAGTCTAGCCCGTAGTAAAACATCAAACCCCTTACGAAGGGATCCAGAGCGAGGCCTAGACCTCGGAGGAAGTGGGAGATGAACACGAGGTCTCCGTTGAGTTCAGGAGTAGGGACGACCTGCCCTTGGGTAGGCAGCCGATGCAAAACCTCGACGGTCAGGTATCTGGCCTCCCTCAACTTCTTGATATCTTCTTCCGTAACGGAGGAGGGCATCCATCGGCCTTGAAGGCTAGATCCGGACATGGTTGAAGATCTGGAGCACCTGACCTAAGCTTTGGGTGTTAGAACTCAAGTATTCGTTTGGGCACGGGGGGGGGGAGTGAAGGCCTTGGCCCTTTATAAAGAGGGTGAATACCAAGCGTCCTCTCCGTGGCCGTTTGGGGCTTACCTATAATCTAGGAGTCCTAGACGCGGTTGGGTTACCCACGCCCATATTGACGAGAATCCCGTGATAAGGGGACACGATCTTTGCTTTGACGAGACGTGTCAAAAAACTGCCTTGCGTTATGTGCGGGGCTAGTTAAAAGAAACGGTTCAAATAAATCACCGGGCCGTGACATAATGTCGTGTTGCCAAAACAAGTCAGCAAATTGGATTTGTGGAAATATTATTCTCTCTACGGTGGTATGTGGAACCTATTTTACAGGGTCCGACACTATCCTTATATTCAAATTCTTCCGTGGTGTATTCAGATGAGGAACCCGCCTTGCAATGCCGAAGACAATACTGCGCGCCGGACTCATCGTCATTGAAAGCCTGGTTCAGGGGCTACTGTGGGAGTCCTGGATTAGGGGGTCTCCGGACAGCCGGACTATATCCATTGGCCAGACTGTTAGACTATGAAGATACAGGATTAAAGACTTCGTCTCGTGTCCGGATGAGACTCTACTTGGCGTGGAAGGCAAGCTAGGCAATACGGATATGTGTATCTCCTCCTTTGTAACCGACCTTGTGTAACCCTAACCTTTCTGGTGTCTATATAAACCAGAGGGTTTTAGTCCGTAGGACAACATACAATCATACCATAGGCTAGCTTCTAGGGTTTAGCCTCTCCGATCTCATGGTAGATCTACACTTGTACTACCCATATCATCAATATTAATCAAGCAGGACGTAGGGTTTTACCTCCATCAAGAGGGCCCAAACCTAGGTAAAACATTGTGTCTCCTGCCTCCTGTTACCATCCGCCTTAGACGCACAGTTCAGGACCCCCTACCCGAGATCCGCCGGTTTTGACACCGACAGGGCCTTTTCCGGAGCTCCGTCGGAGGGGGCATTGATCATGGAGGGCCTCTACATCAACTCCATGGGCCCTCTGATGATGTGTGAGTATTTTACCTCAGACCTTCGGGTCCATAGCTACTAGCTAGATGGCTTCTTCTCTTGGAGATCTTTTCGATGTAATCTTCTTTTGCGGTGTGTTTGTCGAGATCCGATGAATTGTGGGTTTATGATCAAGTTTATCTATGAACAATATTTGAATCTTCTCTGAATTCTTTTATGTATGATTGGTTTATCTTTGCAGGTCTCTTCGAATTATCAGTTTGGTTTGGCCTACTAGATTGATCTTTCTTGCAATGGGAGAAGTGCTTAGCTTTGTGTTCAATCTTGCGGTGCTCGATCCTAGTGACAGAAAGGGAAATGACACGTATTGTATTGTTGCCATCGAGGATAAAAAGATGGGGTTTATATCATATTGCATGAGTTTATCCCTCTACATCATGTCATCTTGCTTAAGGCGTTAATCTGTTCTTATGAACTTAATACTCTAGATGCATGCTGGATAGCGGTCGATGTGTGGAATAATAGTAGTAGATACAGAATCGTTTCGGTCTACTTGTCACGGACGTGATACCTATATACATGATCATACCTAGATATTCTCATAATTTTTCGATTTTCTACCAATTGCTCGACAGTAATTTGTTCACCCACCGTAATACTTATGCTATCTTGAGAGAAGCCACTAGTGAAACCTATGGCCCCCGGGTCTATTTTCCATCATACAAGTTTCCAATCTATTTTATTTTGCAATCTTTAATTTCAATCCATATCATAAAAATACCCAAAATATTTATCGTATTATTATTATCTCTATCAGATCTCACTCTTGCAAGTGGCTGTGAAGGGATTGACAACCCCTTTATCGCATTGGTTGCGAGGTTCTTATTTATTTGTGTAGGTACGAGGTGACTCGCGCGTGGTCTCCTACTGGATTGATACCTTGGTTCGCAAAAACTGAGGGGAAATACTTATGCTGATTTACTGCATCACCCTTTCCTCTTCAAGGGAAAACCAACGTAGTGCTCAAGAGGTAGCAAGAAGGATTTCTGGCGCCGTTGCCGGGGAGATCTACGCCAAGTCAAGACATACCAAGTACCCATCACAACTCTTATCCTTCGCATTACATTATTTGCCATTTGCCTCTCGTTTTCCTCTCCCCCACTTCACCCTTGTCGTTTTATTCGCCCTCTTTTCCTTCCGTCCTCTCTTTCCATCCGCCTCTTTTCTGCTTGCTTCGTCATTATGGCTAGTCCTTTATCCGCTCCTTTATCTCCCGAGTTTGAGGTTATTCACTTCAAACAAAGACAAGGAGAAAACTTAAAAGATGCTTGGTTTAGGATGATGGAATATTATCGTAATTGCACCCTAGAGGTGAATTTTAGAATTTTTCCTCGCAATTTTTATGTTGGACTAAATATGTCCCATAGACAACTCTTGGACTGCGTTGCCAAAGGAAATTTTATCGAAATTGATCCCAATGTGGCTCATGAAATTATAGAGGGAATAGTGGGAACACTACCTCAACAAAAGGGGCCTCATCATACCCAGGAAGAAACCCAAGTTTTTGAGAAAATTTGCGAAGTAACGAAAATATTACAAAAATCTCTCGAACCTCTTAAGAGTGTTAGTGGGAATCTTCACCGCATGAATATGTTGATCACTCTTTGTAATAAGAGGTTGGACTCTTTAGATCTAAAAATTTCCGAATATGCAGGGAAACATAAAGAACCTCCCAGATTCGAGCATGACTCTGCTAAAAAATTAAAAGATGGCAATACCTAGAGCTATCTTCGCTTTTATGCCTAGCTAGGGGCGTTAAACGATAGCGCTTGTTGGGAGGCAACCCGGTTTTATTTTTATTCTTTGCTTTTTGCTCCTGTTTAGTAATAAATAATTTATCTAGCCTCTGTTTTGGTTGTGTTTTTTGTGTTTAATTAGTGTTTGTGCCAAGTAGAACCGTTGGGAAGACTTCGGGAAAGTCTTTTTGATCTTGCTGTAAAAAACAGAAACTTTAGCGCTCACGAGAATTGCTGACATTTTCTATTGGAGAGTGCTATTTAGTTAATTATTTTTTATATGATTCATATATAAATTCCTCAAGTCAAGAAATTTATTTTAGAATTTTTGGGGTTCCAGAAGTTTGCGTTAGTTACAGATTACTACAGACTGTTCTGTTTTTGACAGATTCTGTTTTTCGTGTGTTGTTTGCTTATTTTGACGAATCTATGGCTAGTAATGGAGTTTAAAAACCATAGATAAGTTGGAATAAAGTAGGTTTAACACCAATATAAATAAAGAATGAGTTCATTACAGTACCTTGAAGTGGTGTTTTGTTTTCTTTCGCTAACGGAGCTCACAAGATTTTCTGTTAAGTTTTGTGTTGTGAAGTTTTCAAGTTTTGGGTAAGGATTTGATGGATTATGGAACAAGGAGTGGCAAGAGCCTAAGCTTGGGTATGCCCAAGGCACCCCAAGGTAAATCTAAGGACACCAAAAAGGCTAAGTTTGGGGATGCCCCGGAAGGCATCCCCTCTTTTGTCTTTGTTCATCGATAACTTTACTTGGAGCTATATTTTTATTCGCCACATGATATGTGTTTTGATTGGAGCGTCTTGTATGATTTGATTCTTTGATTTTTAGTTTAACACAATCATCCTTGCTGTACACACCTTTTGAGAGAGACACACATGAATTGGAATTTATTCGAATACTCTATGTGCTTCACTTATACCCTTTGAGCTATATAGTTTTTGCTCTAGTGCTTCACTTATATCTTTTAGAGCACGGTGGTGGTTTCATTTTATAGAAATAATTGATCTCTCATGATTCACTTATATTATTTTGAGAGTCCTTTAGAACAACATGGCAATTTGCTTTTAGGCATAATAAAAAGCTTTCATATAAGTGCATTGAATACTAAGAGAAGTTTGATACTTGATGATTGTTTTGAGATATGGAGATAGTGATATTGAAGTTGTGCTAGTTGAGTAGTTGTGAATTTGAGAAATACTTGTGTTGAAGTTTGCAAGTCTCGTAGCATGCACGTATGGTAAATGTTGTGTAACAAATTTGAAACATGAGGTGTTATTCGATTGTCTTCCTTATGAGTGGCGGTCGGGGACGAGTGATGGTCTTTTCCTACCAATCTATCCCCCTAGGAGCATGCGCGTAATACTCGGTTTTTCATGAATTGTAGATTTTTGCAATAAGTATGTGAGTTCTTTATGACTAATGTTGAGTCCATGGATTATACGCACTCTCACCCTTCCATCATTGCTAGCCTCTTCGGTACCGTGCATTGCCCTTTCTCACCTTGAGAGTTGGTGCAAACTTCGCCGGTGCATCCAAACCCCGTGATATGATACGCTCTATCACACATAAACCTCCTTATATCTTCCTCAAAACAGCCACCATACCTACCTATTATGGCATTTCCATAGCCATTCCGAGATATATTGCCATGCAACTTTCCACCGTTCCATTTATTATGACACGCATCATTATTGTCATATTGCCTTGCATGATCATGTAGTTCACATCGTATTTGTGGCAAAGCCACCGTTCATAATTCTTTCATACATGTCACTCATGAGTCATTGCACATCCCGGTACACCGCAGAGGCATTCATATAGAGTCATATCTTGTTCTAGTATCGAGCTGTAATCATTGAGTTGTAAATAAATAGTAGTGTGATGATCATCATCAATAGAGCATTGTCCCAAAAAAGTCCAAATAAAAAAGGAAGGCCCAAAAAAATAAAAATAAAAAGGGGCAATGCTACTATCCTTTTTCCACACTTGTGCTTCAAAGTAGCACCATGATCTTTATGATAGAGAGTCTCTTGTTTTGTCATTTTCATATACTAGTGGGAATTTTTCATTATAGAACTTGGCTTGTATATTCCAACAATGGGCCTCCTCAAGTTCCCTAGGTCTTCATGAGCAAGCAAGTTGGATGCACACCCACTTAGTTTCTTTTGTTGAGCTTTCATACATTTATAGCTCTAGTGCATCCGTTGCATGGCAATCCCTACTCCTTGCATTGACATCAATTAATGGTCATCTCCCTAGCCCATTGATTAGCCGCGTCAATGTGAGACTTTCTCCTTTTTGTCTTCTCCACATAACCCCCTTCATTATATTCTATTCCACCCATAGTGCTATATCCATGGCTCACACTCATGTATTGCGCGAAAGTTGAAAAAAGTTTGAGATTACTAAAGTATGAAACAATTACTTGGCTTGTCATCGGGGTTGTGCATGATGAGAGCATTCTTGTGTGACAAAAATGGAGCATGACCAAACTATATGATTTTGTAGGGATGAACTTTCTTTGGCCATGTTATTTTGAGAAGACATGATTGCTTAGTTACTATGCTTGAAGTATTATCATTTTTATGTAAATATTAAACTTTCATCTTGAATCTTTTGGATCTGAACATTCATGCCACAATAAAAAAAATTACATTGAGAAATATGTTAGGAAGCATTCCACATCAAAAATTCTGTTTTTATCATTTACCTACTCGAGGACGAGCAGGAATTAAGCTTGGGGATGCTTGATACGTCTCCAACGTATCTATAATTTTTGATTGTTCCATGCTATTATATTATCTGTTTTGGATGTTAATGGGCTTTATTTTACACTTTTATATTATTTTTGGGACTAACCTATTAACCGGAGGCCCGGCCCAAATTGTTGTTTTTTTGCCTATTTCAGTGTTTCGCAGAAAAGGAATATCAAACGGAGTCCAAACGGAATGAAACCTTCGGGAGCGTGATTTTTGGAACAAATGTGATCCAGGGGACTTGGAGTGGACATCAAGAAACAATTGAGGAGGCCACGAGGTAGGGGGCGCGCCTACCCCCGTTGGGCACACCCTCCACCCTCGTGGGCCCCTCGTTGCTCCACCTACCTACTTCTTCCTCCTATATATATTGACATACCCCGAAAACATCCAGGAGCACCACGAAACCCTATTTCCACTGCCGCAACCTTATGTACCCAAGAGATCCCATCTTGGGGCCTTTTCCGGAGCTCCGTCGGAGGGGGCATTGATCATGGAGGGCCTCTACATCAACTCCATGGCCCCTCCGATGATGTGTGAGTAGTTTACCTCAGACCTTCGGGTCCATAGTTATTATCTAGATGGCTTCTTCTCTCTCTTTGGATCTCAATACAAAGTTCTCCTTGATTCTCTTGGAGATCTATTCGATGTAATCTTCTTTTGCGGTGTGTTTGTCGAGATCCGATGAATTGTGGGTTTATGATCAAGTTTATCTATGAACAATATTTGAATATTCTCTGAATTCTTTTATGTATGATTGGTTTATCTTTGCAAGTCTCTTCGAATTATCAGTTTGGTTTGGCCTACTGGATTGATCTTTCTTGCAATGGGAGAAGTGCTTAGCTTTGGGTTCAATCTTGCGGTGCTCGATCCTAGTGACAGAAAGGGAAACGGCATGTATTGTATTGTTGCCATCGATGATAAAAATATGGGGTTTATATCATATTGCATGAGTTTATCCCTCTACATCATGTCATCTTGCTTAAGGCGTTACTCTGTTCTTATGAACTTAATACTCTAGATGCATGATGGATAGCGGTTGATGTGTGGAGTAATAGTATTAGATGGAAAATCGTTTCGGTCTACTTGTCATGGACGTGATACCTATATACATGATCATACCTAGATATTCTCATAATTATTCGCTTTTCTATCAATTGCTCGACAGTAATTTGTTCACCCGCCGTAATACTTATGCTATCTTGAGAGAAGCCACTAGTGAAACCTATGGCCCCCAGGTCTATTTTCCATCATACAAGTTTCCAATCTATTTTATTTTGCAATCTTTACTTTCAATCTATATCATAAAAATACCAAAAATATTTATCTTATTATTATTATCTCTATCAGATCTCACTCTGGCAAGTGGCCGTGAAGGGATTGACAACCCCTTTATCGTGTTGTTGCGAGGTTCTTATTTGTTTGTGTAGGTACGAGGTGACTCGCGCGTGGTCTCCTACTGGATTGATACCTTGGTTCTCAAAAACTGAGGGAAATACGTACGCTGCTTTACTGCATCACCCTTCCTCTTCAAGGGAAAACCAACACAGTTCTCAAGAGGTAGCACCTCCAGGTGGACATTCTTCATGGTGTCGGTGGGCAGTCGCAGGGCCACCAATGCTTGAAAGAGGTTCTGACCATGGAGGCCGATTAGGATGGTAGGCGATAAGGAGCCCGGGCGCACGGGCTGGAGGAGTACGGTGATGTCGTTTGCGAGCTTCTTGACGATGGTGAACCTGTTGGTGGTGCGAACGATCATCTGGTCCAACTGAGAGTCGTAGCTGGCGGCAGCGGCGGCCATCCACCAGCCGGTCGCCAACATCGTATGGAGACGATCCACGGTGCCATGCCGCAGGTCGGCGTCGTGGACCATCTGGCACAGCCGCTGGCTGCTCGCGCGCATCGCTGCCATGGGTCTGGAGTGGGCACTTTCGCGCCTATTAGTGTAGGTGCTTAGGCAAATGCTTAGCTAAGTGTGTATGATGTAGTAGATGCATTGGAATGGAGGGGCGCCTTTATATGAGTGCAAACTGCGTTGCATTCACATCGTGTTGCCTCTTTTCCCGGTTCTCCCATTACTTCCCTCATGCATTCACACGATGCTAATTGAAGGAGGATGCATCATTGGCCGTTCAACATTTCGGGAACCGCTACCGGCCCTCTCCCTCGTCTGCATTAAAGCTGTATCAGGAACTGCGCCACCCGCTGTCAAATTGAATATTATTGCGCTACCCACTGCATGCCTGGCTGAACACGCCACCTCGCCTCCATCTATGCTTAATTGCTGAATTTTAGTTGCAAAAACTAGATACTGCTAGTGATTTTTAGCTTCATATTTTGACAAATCGCAGTGTTACAAGGTTGGGAAATGGCAATGTTACTAGATCAACAAATGTAAATCTTTCTAGTTTGACAAATGGCAACATACCCAATATGATAGATGAAGATCACACCAAATTGTTTGTAAGTGGTTCACACGGGTCATCCAAAATAACTGTTTGTGTTCAAGAGATGCACAAATCCAGCTCTCACTTTGCATACGGGAGTTCTATCTGAAACCATCATGCTTGTTGTGAGAAGCTCTGGTTTGTGAGAAGCATATACACAAACCTGCCCCAAATGGGACAAAAAAATTACCACGGCATGTTGATGCCGCTCCATGATAGCATGCCAAGTTTCATGAATTTCAGACGAGTTTTGGATTTACTAGAATTTAAAAACCAGGTATCTCAATGTTTGCGGCCGAGTGACGGTGGCAGGGTGTTTGACATTCATTCCCGTTTCTTGCATGGGACCTAAGCATGCACCCAAGGATAAAGATTTGATTTTTCAACCTAATTTATATGCACGGGAGCATGTGCATGTAGTTCAAATTTGAATTATGCACATAAATGTATTGAAAACTCACTTAATGCATAAAAATGTCCAAACGAACCCCGAAAAATCACAAAAATTAACACAAGACTCATGTTGTTCTATGTTAATACGAGAAAAAAATTGAAAGCAATAAGAGACAATGGATATCGTTTCGCCCCCAAAGTTGGGGCGTGCCCTACCGAAACCATCATGCTTGTTGTGAGAAGCTCTGGTTTGTGAAAAGCATATACCCAAACCTGCCCCAAATGGGACAAAAAATTTACCACGGCATATTGATGCCGCTCCATGATAGCATGCCAAGTTTCATGAATTTCAGACGAGTTTTGAATTTACTAGAATTTAAAAATCAGGTATCTCAATGTTTGCGGCCGAGTGATGGTGGCAGGGTGTTTGACATTCATTCCCATTTCTTGCATGGGACCTAAGCATGCACCCAAGGACAAAGATTTGATTTTTCAACCAATTTATATGCACTGGAGCATGTGCATGTAGTTCAAATTTGAATTATGCACATAAATGCATTTAAAACTTAGTTGATGCATAAAAATGTCAAAACGAACCATGTATAATTCCAATTCTTTTATGATCACTGCAGATAAAAGGTCTAGCAATTCAAACACCGTCCATGACCCCATTATGTAATTCAAATCAAGACGAAAAATCAAGTAGGTCCCACATAATTTATTATAACCAACCATGTGAGATGCAGCACAAAATATCTTGGAGCACCGTCGGAGTATAGTACGCATACGGCTTACACGAGAAGGTGCAACGGCTACAGTCCATAGCCCGCTCTAAATAAGGGACCGTGTCTGATGACACTTTGCGCGCCAGTTTTGGCTGAAGCGATTCCAAATTTTCGGCTTACGCAGAAATATCTACCTCCCCGCTCCCTCCCCCTTACCAAAAGCCACATTTCCCCTGTTCCGCCTTCCTTTCCAAGTTAAAACCTTCACTTTTTGCTTGCAGCGCTGCCGCCTCCTTGCTGGTGATCCTCCTTCACGCTGCTCGGCCTCACCTATCCAGGCAGATAATCCACACCCGACCCCCATCCTCCTCCTCCTTCCACATCCCACATGCCCCGACCGCTGGCGCGAGAGCGACACCTTCCACCCAAATCACCGACCCCTCCACCAAATAAGCGCCAGCCTAAGCCATGGTGCACACAGTATAGCCAGGACCTCAAGGAGCATTTGGCAACGGAGAAGCAAATCACGGCCACACGTGCGGATGAGGTCGCGATGGCTGCCATTCGTGCCGACCCCCAGATCTTGGAGGAGCACCTCACTGTTGATGCCTCACGTGCCGACACCGCGACGTGGTTGGATGCTTTAAACGACAGTTCGTGGCGTTTTCTCGAGGCCACCATCGGTGCCTTCGGCGAAGACTATGCAGTGTTTTCTCAGCGTGCACGTGCTTACCTCATCTCGAGAGTCGGCAGGTTGGTGCCCGGAGCGGCTCAGGCAACTCACCACTACAACGAGGGCACCCATGATGCGGAGGCCTCGCCCTCTTCCATGTCCAAGGAGCTAATTGTCATTGATATCTCCGACAATGAGGAGTAGCTTGTCTTATTAGCTCACTATAAGGACCCATGTTCAGTTTGCTAGCTACTACCTTTCTTTAACAAATTCTAGTGAACTGTGCTATCTACTTTTACCATGCAATCTTCTGCTATAGTGTATATGTTCTATATGTCGTGCAATGTGGTGTTCAGTTAATTGCTTGGTTCAATTCTGCAAATGTGATGTTCAATTCTTCAGGGTGCAATATTTCCAAGTTGTTAAGCATGCTTGGTTTGGTTAACTGTCTGATCTTCTATTAGGAGTATGTTATATTATGCAATGTGGTGCTCAGTTAACATTTGGTTTATTTGTTGTGGTGTTTAGTTAACTGCTTGGTTCAATTCTGCAATGCGATGGTCAATTGTTGTGGCTGCATTCTCTTATTGTATACCATGTGGGGAATAAATCGAATTTGGCTGCACTTAATACATGAGAAACATATACAAGTGCTATATTTCCTAGTTCTTAATCATGCTTGGTTTGGATAAATGGGTTTTTCATGTGGCTTGAATTAATCTGATGAATCTGTAATGTGCTTATTTTTCATCAACATATTTTACTGATAGCATGCGAACCCTTACTTAACCTGATGACTAACTACCTTATATGTGTTGTAGGGAAACAATGGGAAGCACTGAGGTTTACAAGATGGTACTAACTATTATACCTTGCCTTTTTGTATTCCTTTGCCCCGTTTCCAATATAGAGAAGATATGTATGCACATCCTTGTTTTCAGGCTTCAGTGATGATTACCTCTCAAACCACCTCTGTGGTCAGGAGGCGAGGAAAGTTTTCATACAACACTCACGGTTCAATATTGAAGTGTTCCTGAAGAGGTCAAAGGATGGACGGACAATCATCCACAGGCACTGGCCTAAAGTTGCAAAGACCTTCAACATGAATGAAGGCTCAATATTCGCCTTCCGCTTCAGCAGTTTTCCATATGAGATGCATCTCTCTATGTACCGTCTATGATGCTAATTTCGAAATGTTCTAGATGTTGCATGTGAAACTTGATGCTGGTGCAGTTGTGTAATGGGGTGGCTGAGTGGTGAAGCTATATCATGTTGTACTACGATGTATTTCAATTATGAAATCCTGCTTCCTTAATATGGAAATGGAATATATTATGTGCTTAATATGAATATCAATTAGATTATTAAATGGATTATTAATAGTAGGGCAATTAGCCCGCTAATTGGGTTTTCCTATTACAAATGGTTAATGAGAAAACACTGTGGGCGATGACCTCAGGCAACGCACACGGTTTTTAGGAATAAACCGTGTTGGATCAATGAACAATCACACATGACATTCTCTTGAAAATTGTTTGCGTTACGCCACCTTGCGCAAACGTTTTCCTTGGACTGACTGTGTGGGATGTATATACGAACAGAAATGTTTAGTGGTGACTGACTGTGTGGGATGTACTTACAAGCGCAAATGATTTTGCCTGTATAATTGTATTTTTTTAGCACTAATGTATGTATTTCTGTATTTGAGTGCTCGTCGGTTGCACACGACCTCATTTTGCCGAGCGTGTGTGCTAGGACGGCATATCCCCGATGGTTTCTGGGTTGTGAGGGAAGGACCCCCCCCTATTACCCACACTCACTTGGCGACGGTTCCGAATGCCTTCGCGGAAAGGGGTTGAAAACCGTTTGTTTAGAACCAACGCGTACTAGTGTAAAAAGAAACTGAGGGAGTCCTATATAGGACTTGTACTAGCAAACATGTCGGTGCGTTGCAACGGGAGAATAAAATATTATGTGCTCATCTATCACCAACCTCATGGTGCAACCGTGTAACGCCCTAAGAATCATGCTATAGTAACCTCACCCTAATAGTGCCATGTCATCAAGTTTAACTAAGCCAAATTACCACTTATTAAAAATGAAAGTCATTCTCAAATTTAAAATGAAGTCAAATAAATTATTTCTTCAAACATGAAAACTAAAATATTATTAATGTGGCAAATAATCCGTAGGTAATTATGGTGGAGGAATTAACTTTTATAAGATACTTAAGTGCCCTAAAATAATTAAAACAGGGGCCAAAATATAATTTAATTGCTTTTTTATATAAAAATCCCGAACTCTTTTTAATTAGAGCTCAAACTGTTTGTGGCAGTGTCTAATTTGGCAAAGTTAATTATGGGACAAGTTTCCTAATTTAGTAAACCTATTTGCTATTTAGAATAAATACAAAAAGTAAAAAGTAAAATTAAAAAGGGAAAAAGAAAGAAGAGGCCTAATCTACTGGGCCCAAGTGGCCACACACGGCCCAACCCAACTCCACCTCACCCCCTCCTCTGTACAGGAGACAGGGGGATCATGGCACACATCCACGGCCATGGCGTGCGTGGCAGCCATCGGCGCCCCTAGTCGCCTACAAGGGCGACCCCGCAAACCCTAGCCACTACCCTTCTCTTCCCCCTCGCTCTCCTCCCCGATCTGAAGAGGCACCCGACGCGGTCATCACTGTTGCCGCATCGATCCCGTGGCCACCGACCGCCTCTCGTCTCGCCGGTGTGTCCAGGAGCTTCGTCGCGTCGCACTCGTCCTCGGCAACTACTCCGTTCGCACCTGGAGGCCCCAAGACGATGCCATGGTCAACTTCTTCACCGTCACAGCCGACGCACCTCGTCGTCGATCCGCTGCTCCGGGTCATCCCCAACCTCTCTCGAGCTCGCCTGCGTCCTCCCCGGTGAGCACCACGTCGATTTCCCCCTGACCCCTTTCGAGTCCATCGCGGTAGATGCCCCCCAAACATAGTCGACGTGGCCACAGCTCATCGTGGCCGCGCTCGAGCCCCGGCTGCCCCGTGCGCACCCTGGACTCCCCTGTCGGCGCCCGCCTGCTGCCGCAGCTGCACGCTGCTCTGCCTGCTGCTGCTTGCGGCGCTGCCACTGTTGCTGCCATGCTACGCCAGCCAGCGTGCGTGCGCGCCGCGTCCCCGCTCGCCTTTAGCTCCTGCTGCTTGCCGATGCTAGCTGCTGCTAGTCCCTGTGCTGATGCGTACTACTGCTGCTTCTAGCCGCTGCTACTTGCTATGCAGCTTCTCTGCTGCTCGCGTGCTGCTACTGCCTCCTGGACGCTAGCTACTACTGCTCCTAAGAGCATCTCCAACAGCCGTCCAACGCGCGGCGCGCTAAAAATGATCGCCGGTTTTGGCGCGGCGGGGAGCGCTTGCTCCAGCGGCCGCTGTAAACTTTAGCACGCGCGCGTATCTCCAACAGGCGCGCTAAAATGCAGCGTGCGCGCTCTCGCACAAACAACATATGCGCTCCAAACACAAAAAAGAAGATCAAGCACTAACAAAATAAATCAACAATAAATAGTTCAATTTCGTTATTACAACTCAAACAAATAGTTTATCTTTAAATACAAAAAATAGTTCAACAATACAACATGAAACACACAAAATCATGATGCTCTTTGTCGGTCATTCCATGCCCACCACTCCTCAATGAGATCCTTCTGAAGATCATCATGTGTTTCGGAACGTCGAATGGCATGATAGGAGGCAACAAAATGGGCCACCCTTTCAGCCCTCTGCTACACTCACACGGGATGTCCCAAGAGCTCATAGTGATAGTAGTCTACATCTTGGCCACGCTCATTCCCCATGATCATGTTGTGCATGATGTATCAAAGCATTTTTTGATCCCAAAATTTAGCTGGTCCTCTCACAATAGCAAATTGGGCTTGCAAAATCACAAAAGCTCTCTCCACATCTTTTCTAACCGCCGCCTGAGCATTGTGGAAATCAAAAAAATTCTGACCTTCCGGTCTTTTCAATGGCTTCAAAAATGTTTGCCACTTTGGGTAGATGCCATTCGCAAGATAGTAGCCATAGTTGTCGGAGGACACCTTGCGGGCACCGAGCGGCAGTGGGCGGTCGGGCGCTGTTCGTCGGAGGACTGCCGCACGCGAGGGGCCACGGTGACTAGAGCGAGACGGAGAGCAGCGGCGGCACGGGGATAGGCCGTGGAAACGCCGGAACGGTCGCCGGAATAAATGGGGTGGCGCGGGCGGCGGCAGCGTCAGCGGCTGAATGGTGTAGGTGAAGTTGCGAGTGGCACTCAAGTGTCCAGCGCGCGGGAGCGGGCGCAGCAAATAAACGGCATGCAATGACGTTTTGGCCCGCGCGTCGAACTAGTTATGCCGCGCGCGCGATTTTTGCGCCTCCGTTGGAGCGCCCAAAACGATAGCGCGTGCAAAAAACACTAATTTTGTAGGGCGACACTTGTATAGCGCGTCTGTTAGAAATGCTCTAAATGCTGATGCTTACCGCCGCTGTTAGGTGATGCTCCAGCCGCTACTAATTGGCATGCCCAACCCATGGCCATGGCCGAGCATGTGTGTGTGCAGCGTGTGTGTTCTGTAGGTGCGTGCTGTGTGCGCAGCGTGTGTGTGGCCGATGTGGCTATGTGTGTGGGGCTGCCCCAAATTAGTTTAGGCCTAATTTAATTAGGTAAATTAGTTGTAGGGTTATTTTTGCTGTTTAGTTCGTATTAGTTTAGTGCTAGATTAGCCTAATAGCCTATGACATGTGGCCCCATTTTAATCTAAACACTAGTTTAATTTAGATGCCTATGACATAAGGGCCACATGTCACCTTTTGACCAGTCAAAGTGAAATTGTTGACCAGCCCCGAGGCCCACTGTCATACACACCGACTAGAGTAACACTAGATGACAAAAGGCTTTTTAGCATTTTATTTTCGATTTAAATAATTACAGAAGTTCAGAAAATCAGTTAAGCTTTAGAAATTCATAGAAAATAATCCATAAGTCGGTTGAAAATAATTTATATATGAAAAATGATCAGAAAAATGACGAACCCGAATATGACATTCGTTCGTGTTTCACGTGTCTCTAGCATAGCAAACATGGACCCGTTCCCTCCGATTCATCTGTCTGAAAAATGCCAAACGCTGGGAAAACATTCCCAGATGTTTTCCCTCTTCATCTGTATCGCGTAGCCCTGCGTTAGGTCACCCCTAGCACGGCGTATTGTCATGTTATTGTTTTTGGTGCTTTGATTGCTCTGTTATTTATTGTGTTCCCCTCCGTTACTTCTTTTTGGTAGACCCAAGACCGCTGCCGATACCCGTGATCGACTACATCGACGATGACCCTTCCTTGCCAGAGCAACCAGGCAAGCAAACCCCCTTTGATCACCCCGATATCGCCTACTCTTTCCCTCTACTGCTTGCATTAGAGTATTGTAGCTGTTACTGCTTTTGGTTGAACCTATTCTGCTGCATAGCCTATCCTTGTTACTACTGTTGATACTTTACCTGTAATCCTAAATGCTTAGTATAGGTTACTAGAATTACATAAGTGACCCTACATTCTTGTCCGTTTGCCATGCTATACTATTGGGCCGTGATCACTCGGGAGGTGATCACGGGTATATACATACATACATGTTATACAAGTTACATGATGTGACTAAAGTCGAGTCGGCTCATAGAGTACCAGCAAGTGATTCTGATGTGGGGGGCTGAAGGGGCAGGTGGTTCCATCCAGGTAGTGATGGCCTGGGTTCCCGAAGGCCCCTGGTTGTTATTTTGTGGCGGAGCGATAGGGCAGGTTGCGACCACCTAGGAGACAGGTGGGCTTGGTCCCTGGTCGGCGTCCGTAAAATAACACGCTTAACGAGATCTGGATATTTGATCTGAGTCTGGCCACTGGCCTATACGCACTAACCAACTACGCGGGAACAGTTATGGGCACTCGACGTCGTGGTATCAGTCGAAGCCTTCTTGGCGTCAATTTTTGCACGCTCGCGCCGGGTTGGACTGGAACGCCTGCTCTTGTAAAGGGAGGCTAGGTCTGCTCACCGGTCGCGTATGCAACATGCAGGTGTGCAATGGGCGATGGGCCCAGACCCTTGCGCGCTTAGGATTTAGACCGGCATGCTGACCTCTCTGTTGTGCCTAGGTAGGGCTGCGACTTGTTGATTTTCTGAGGCCGGGCATGACCCAGGAAAGTGTGTCCGGCCAGAGGGATCGAGCATGTTGGGTAATGTGGTGCACCCCTGCAGGAAAGTTTATCTATTCGAATAGTCGTGTCCCTCGGTAAAAGGACGACCCGGAGTTGTATTCTGACCTTATGACAACTAGAACTGGATACTTAATAAAACACACCTCTTACAAGTTCTAGAGACAACCCGGTGATCGCTTTCCCACAGGGCGACAAGGGGAGGATCGCCGGGTAGTATTATGCTATGCGATGTCACTTGCTACTATACTTGCTACTCTCTTCTTCATGCTTCAAGATGGATGTTGCCAGAAGCATAGTCTTTCGATAGGACTAGCTATCCCCCTCTTATTCTACCATTCTGTAATTCAGTCTACAGATACTACCATTTTCATTGATACCAATGCATATGTAGTGCAGATCCTTACTTGCGAGTACTTTGGATGAGTACCCACGGTTGCTTTGCTCCCCCTTTCCCTCTGTCCATTCTTCTCGGATGTCGCAACCAGATGCTGGGGCCCAGGAGCCAGACGTCACCATCGATGAAAACTCCTACTACACCGAGGGTGCCTACTACTACGTGCAGGCCAACGACGACCAGGAGTAGTTTAGGAGGATCCCAGGCAGGAGGCCTGCGCCTCTTTTGATCTGTTTCCCAGTTTGTGCTAGCCTTTTTAAGGCAAACTTGTTTAACTTATGTCTGTACTCAGATATTATTGCTTCCGATGACTCTTGTGTCTTCGAGCATTTGTATTAGAGTCTTCAAGGCCCCTGACTTGTAATACAAAGCTTATATTATTTTATTTGTATCTAGAGTTGTGTTGTGATATCTTCCCGTGAGTTCTTGATCTTGATCATACATATTTGCGTGTATGATTAGTGTACGATTAAATCGAGGGCGTCACAAACCGTCACTTGTGTGCAAACAATTGGAGGTGATTTTTTATACTTCCGCTTGTCCCTAATGTCTCAAATGAAAAATATTAATATCATAGATGTTTTTTATATGAGATCTCATTAGGATCTACTGTCTTCGATTAAGAAGTTTCAGCTAAAATTAGAAAAGGAGCTCAAGGTGGAGAAGGAGGAAACTAATTGGAGAAGACATACCTGATGATTAGAAGTTATAGCTAGTTGTGGAAGCATTCATGTTTAAATTATAGATGGTGGGGCAAAGGATCAGTGGTCAAGACCACCAGCACTATTGTGATTATGGGCCTTGCCGTGCACATCTATAACGTCTGAGGTCGAGGCCGACATGCTGCCCGGCGTGTTGTCCCGCCACATGCATGTACAGTACCGCATCACGTCCATGCCTCATGTGCAGTCTCATGTCGAACACCTCAATGGCCACCTCAAACAGCTCGATGACAATCTGGATGTCGCACCCGCGGCTTTGATATGCGATTGAGGCACAAGGCATACATGAAGGAGGCGATGGCATCATCGGCCTGAAACGCCTGAAGCACATGGGCAAAGGGAGCAGTTAAGGGACGATTTGGTCGAGGTTACTAGTATATATTTAACATAATAGATAGCCTAATCAGTTGATCATTCCGGTCCAAGCCAGACATGGAGGACGTAAGTTTCGATAGCATCTGTTACTAATATATTTTGCATGCATCCATTACCAGTGCGTTTTGATGACTCGATTAATTTTTGCGGGCACATGACGGCTCACATGGGATGGTTAACGACATATGGAACATGAGCACCTGCGTACATAATTTTTTGTGCCATAGAAGAAACAGGTTAAGACCCAATTGAGTAGCGAGCAGAGGGATTGGTACAGGGATTGGTACGCTAACTTTTCTTAGAGAACAATTCTAAAATACACATCATTTTGGAAAATATTTAATACACATTGAACATTTTTGTGATATACACTGAACAATATCCTTACATATTGAACATTTTAGCGAAATATGGAGAATAATTTTAAAATACAAAATGAACATTTGATGAAATATGATGAACATTTTCTTAATATAGGGTGAGAAATTCCTTAAATACAATGAATATTTTCATCTATATACACGCAACGAATTTTTTATAATACACAAAAAATAAAGAAAAATAGAAAAGAAATAAGGAAATACGAAAAGCAAAAGGAAAAAAATAGAAAAGAAAAGAAACAGATGAGCATACATGGGCCAGATCAAACTGGGGCGTCTGGAGGTCAGCCCAGTTAAATTTCATCTTTGCCTAAAAAAAATAAATTATAGCATACCAAACTAGGGCGTGTGGCGCTTTTCATACTTGAGGCTGGACTTTCTAATTTTTCTCAAAAGCATTGGCTGGGTGAGTTGGCTCGTTCGATGCGTTTGCATGACTCCCGCTACGTGCAATTTGTTTTTTATATTAGACTAGTAAGTGTGCATGTGCAACACCCGTCTATTTGAACTAATAAGTGTGCATACACAATATGCATTTATTCGGATTAACATATTATACTAAACTTAATACAAGACAATTTATTCATAAATTTGAAATTTTCCTATAAAGTACATGATCTCTTATTTCCAACTCGTACAAATAATTTGAAATATCGTTTCTTCTTAATCAACATGTCTCCTGTATTAAAAGATCACTCACTTTTCTCAATGTATAAAATTCAAAATTATTTAGAAGATTCATCATGATTCTTCATATGCACACATTTATGCAAGTATAGTCACACATGAAAATGTCACTTAGGACAAGCTAAGGAACCGTTTCAGTGCCAACAAATTCCAGTCAAGAATTACACAAGATCGTCATGAACATATACAGAGAGAAGTGACCTCTCTTTCTCCGAAATTGATCGAACAACAAGTTTTTGTATATATCTATCCGACACTACTACATATATACAATATAACATCTCTTATAATCCCTAACATGTAAAATTAATTTCAACTTCCACATGGCATTCTCCGTCTTTATGTATGACATGGTCAAGAAAAGAATCCCGCCAATTCCTCTTGAATTGCTCGTATGCGATCATGTGGTATGAGTTCATTCCGCATCTGTCACATCTAATTTAAAGAAGAGGGTCAATACATATATATGAAAGAAACTCAACACAATCGATGGTAATAAAATAAAATTGTGAATATTGTTTATGTACTAAATGATATGAAATTTACCATGACCACAAAATATCCTACATTCATCATCATCATAATCAACATGCAGTTTTTGCTTCTCTTGTATGTAGTCCAAGTTTTCTATCAGGAAAACATGTTAGCTCAACTGTAGATAAGGATGGTATGAAAATGCTCATGTAAAATTACAATTGCCATGTATCTGCTGGACAAACAAATACACTTATGCAAACTTCAGGTTTTTTTTAGCAAAACTTATGCGGACTTTATTTTTTTCATTAAAACTTATGCAAACTTCTGGGTTTTTTCAGTGAAATGTAATTTTATGACTGCAAGTAAGGTCTTGGTTCAGCGAATTTGTCTGTGAGTTCACTATGTAGTCGTGAGTTGGCCATGTAATAACCGGTAGTCAGTACTTAAAAATACAGGGATGTCTGTTGCAGGTACGTGAAAATCAGTGAAAAAATAAAGAAAGAAAGAAGGCGAACGTCTCTGTGTGTGCTTCAACGCTCCTCTGTTTCTCATTGCCTCATCTCTAGTTCCTGTACTTCTAGATGTGTCACCACCGACGAGGTAGCGATGACAGTAAAAAAACAACACTCGATACTTACTTGATTAATGCGTGTGTGTGGTGCGTTCGCATGAAGGCGAGAGTCTCCGTCGTTTAGGCGTGCAAGCGGCCGCGGCGACCGTGTCCTCTCACCAGCTGGGCGGCATTGTCGACGCAGGTGAGTCAGTCGTCCAGCTTTGAGGCGACGGCCTCCACGCATCGGGATTAGCTTTGGACGACGTCGTCCACGCGCGAGTACCGGACAAGCGTGTCCAACGGAGCAACACACGTCAGAGCTGAGGGAGTCGGCGGTGGCTTCGGGCGAGTGAGATGGGGCCGTGATTAGCTTCACCTGCTTCACAGTGGCCGAGACCTGCACCGCCCTGGGGACGATAATGGTTGGCGACCAGGCGAATCTACATGCATGGTTGTGGGGGCAGATTTTTTTGGCCCGCTAATACTGGTCCAAGATACTCAGCGTTGCTCCCACTTGAAGGACCTCGGCGGTGGGTGGTTGTCAGCGTGAGTGTTGTGGATGGAGCCGAAGTCGACGCGGATGCCGGTGGTTCCCGGAGAGCATGCCCAGGATGTGGACGAAGTCGTTGCAGTCAGTAGAAGTGTGTTCGGAGGAAGCCGCAGCTCCTCCTCGTGTGTCTCCCATTGTGGCTCGCGTGGGTGGTGGCCTGGTGACGGCTCGCGACTCGCGGTCACGATTCCCTGATAGGAGACGATAGGATGCGCTCACGATTAGTTTCCTAATAATTAGATGCGTTTGTGATTAGTTATCTAATAGGATGCAGCCATGATTAGTTTCCCAATAATTAGATGTGTCCGTGATTAATTTCCTAATAGGATGGCTCGTAATTATTTTCCTAATAATAGGATGCACGCGTGATTTTTTTTCCTAATAATAGGATGGGTTTGTGATTAGTTTCCTAATAATTAGATGTGCCCGTGATTAGTTTCTTAATAGGATGTGTCCTTGATTATAGTTTCCTAATTGACCAGGCATGGACTTTCATATTTTCCTCCGCGATGGAGTACAGTCAGTCAATGTAAATTGCTAAGTGCACACAGAGAACAGATTCGGTTAAGGCTAGCCGTTAAATTGAGTTTAGTGGGACTAATCATGCGGTGAAATGTATCCGTGTACGTTTGTGGGGTGCACTTAGAGAAGATAATGTTTGCTCTTTTATAAGTAGTATAGATGATTTTTTTTCTGAGTCTATTTTTAAGGAAACAATGGATGAACCAAAAGGATTTCAATCTCGGCCGTCAATCTATCCCTAATCCCTAATAATAAAGTACGGATTAACTTTATCGGGTTCATCGTCACAATACGCTTCTTCACATGAATTTACGCTTTCAGTTTTTTTTTACTTACTAGTAAATATGCCCGTGCGTTGCATCGGGAGAATCAAAACACACCTCCCTAGCCCAATGACCCAAGATAACATTCTGTTGCATCAGCCATGTAATGTATATTTTACCAATGATCTTAAAATGCATGTATGAGATGCTACACTTCAATCCTGAAAGAATTGATTAATTTAAATATCTAAATTACCTTCCTAGTTAATTTGTAGTATAATGAGTCATTACCTTCATCATTTGATTTATCATTGAGAGCCTAAATCATGAGGATCGTACATGTATGTACATATATAAGAAATTAAGGTTTAATTGGTAAGTTACCAGATGCCTATTACTGATTTTCGTTACCAAATTTCTTCTAAACTTACATGCACGGAGACCTATAAAGTCTAAAGTACAACTCAATTTTCTTTCATATAGAAGAAAACATAATAAACAGATTTGCACATACCACACTAAAACGAATTTTCTATTTGAAGAGGTCACAATAATTTTCATGAAATCAGGTGTATGATTCGGAATTTCTTTTTTAACCATGCATGCTTCAGATTCCATGGAAAGGCATTATTCCCAGTGTGTTGCAACGGAAAAAAATCATCCCTCATACGCACACCTGAGAGCATCGGCGAATCCCTTCAAATCTTTCACAATGCCCCACGAGAAACAACATGATAAGTGGTGTAAGTTCATAAGGTTGTATTATTTGTGAAATGTATTCAACATGTTTCTAATTTATTAGACTACAGAAATATCAACGTTAAGCCGGGATTTTCAAAATACCCCATATAAAGAAGATATTAATAAAGGTTGCATCATAAATGGAATTTTAGGAATGATGATTAATATAATAGCATATTTGAAATCTACACATCTTTTTAAAGGAATTTCCATATATAACATGTTAGATTTGGCGTTAGGATTTGAAAGTGATTAATATAGTACCATATTTGAAATCTACACATCTTTTTAAAGGATTTCTATATATAACATGCTAGATTTGAAGTTAGGGTTTGAAAGTTATGAGTTTTTTTGACATTGAAAGTGATTAATATAATACCATATTTGAAATCTACACATCTTTTTAAGGGATTTCTATACATAACATGTTAGATTTGGAGTTAGGGTTTGAAAGTTATGATTTTTTTTTGAAATATATGAATATGTCCAAAAAAATAGAGTAACTGGTACATTGTGCTGCCCATCTGCTAAGTGACGCTGGAGCGAGTAGTAATATCCTACGCCTACCAACATTAATAGGAGAGAAAAATAAAAGGAGGAAAAGGGAGCAAGGGGACTCGAACCTGGGTCTCCCAGGTAAACAGGCGAGCCTCACACCACTGCGCCACACACATGCAAGCTGTTGATTACAGGGGCTTCACTTTAATAAGTTGAGTAGGTCGCGGATTTTAGAAAAGAGTAAACCGAACCGTTTTTTCCACTTACCAATGGCATGGTGGGTAATTATTTACAACTTCAAGGGGATAGGGATAGGGATAGGGATAGGGAAAGATATTATTTTCTATTTATGAGGTGATACTATTCATCCGAGGTGGTAGTACTATTATATCAGTTTTTTCCACCCATATTGGTCTTTCCCGTACGTCTCACGCGTCTCTCAGTTGGACTCCAACTCTCCATCACTCGCCTCCTCTAATTTCTCCCATAAATATTGATTGAATCCCATGGACGTGGAGGTGGTGGCGGACATCTCCGAGGTGTGGATCGGCGGCTGGAACAACAGCGACCGGCTCCATCTACGAGCCCGGCCTAGAAGACGTCATTAAGCTGTGCCGCGGCCACAACCTATTCTTCAACACCGACGTTGGCGAGGTGGATATCGTCTTCTTCTTCGTCAACACTGACACCGAGACCCTCGGCCTCGGCGCCGACAAGGCCGGTGATCTCAGAGAGCGCTCTGCACATGATCGCTGACGTCTCCCGCTCCGATAGGACCATGATCGAGAAGTCCACCGTGTCCGTCAATACTCGCCGAGGCCATCGGGAAGATCTTCGCCCACAACGGCCGGTGCTTCTATTACCAAATCCTGTCCAATTTGGCGTTCCTCGCCGAGGGCACCGCCGTGCAGGACCTATTCGTGCCCCACCGCGTCCTCATCGGCAGCTGCGAGATGCCCGAGGGGCAGACCACCGTGAAGGTCCTTAACCTTAAGGACGTGTACGCGCATTGGGTCTCGTGGACTGCGTCATCACAATCAACCTCTGGTCGGCCGAGTTGTCCAAGCTCGCCGCCAACGCCTTCCTCGTGCAGCGCATCTCCTCCGTGGACGCCATCTCTGCAACGTCATCGAGGTGGCCTACTCCATTGGCAAGGACTCGCACATCGGCCCGCGCTTCCTCTCTTCCTCGTGCAGCGCATCTCCTCCGTGGACGCCATCTCTGCAACGTCATCGAGGTGGCCTACTCCATTGGCAAGGACTCGCACATCGGCCCGCGCTTGCTCTCTGCTAGCGTCGGCTTACGGGGCTCGTGCTTCCCGCCGGCCATCGACGTGTGCCGGGGTCTGCTCGAAAACGAGGCCGTAGTCAGCATCTACGACTCGCAGGTGACCAAGGAGCAGGTGCGGCGCGACCTCGCCATGGACAAGTTTGACTGGAACCACCCACGCCACCTGCAGCCGGTGGGCGAGCACGCCGGACAGCCCGTTGCCGTCACGTCGGATGCGTAGGAGGCCGCCCGCGTCACGCACTCCGTCTGCATCCTGACCGAGTGGGAGGAGTTCAGGAGCCTCGGTTACAGGTGTGTGTGCATGATGTCATGCAGAAGCCGGCTTATGTCTTCGACGGCCGCAACATCGTTGACCTGGAGAAGCTCCAAGACGTCGGATTCATCTTCTACGGCATTGGCAAGCTGCTTGACCAGTGACTTAAGGACATGCCAACCGTTGCCTGTGAGGCGATGCACAAGTGTTGGTCGTGCGTCCGCGATCATTCTTCTTAATTAATCACAACACAAAGCATTGTTAAACTTTAAGAGAATTCATATACTTTGTATTATAAAAACCAAAAAATTCACATATATGAGGACTTGATCTGTAGAACTTTTCCGTTTTTTCCCTGAAGCAGACAACAGAATATCCAAAGGAGTACGAAGGAGAGGCCTAAGATAAAGCAAAGGGCAGCGGACCAACGAGGTAGCATACTTGCACTAATATATTTCATGCGAGCTTAGTGCTTTCTTATTATAATTATTTAAATTTTATATTTAACAGATATGATTCGTGGGAGAGCATCTAATTTTGCTTCACATTTTCTGCTGGATTAGTTCCAAATTACAAGGATACGAGTGTTCAAAAGATAACTAACTGAAACATTGAACATGTTAGTTTGATGATCTGTGACTAACAGTTATATGCATGTTCTCCTCTCTTCTCAGTTGTGTGAGTTGGATTACTGAATTTTAAAGAATGTATATGTTATAGGATCTTTGGTGATGTTTGTTCAAGCATAGAAGAAATTTAACTAGGCTCGAACTTTTGGTAGAGAATATCCGTATAATGTCCTTGCTCTAGATTAATTACTTTATTGTCGGAACTTTTTATCAAATGTTTATCCCATGTGTGACACCAAAATATAGAGTCATAATTAGCCCTTTTTTTTGTTTTGGAGATACACTAAATGGACACAGAGAAAAATACAAAAATATATCATATATGCATGTATTTCCGGCTTTTCATTGCGAGAGTTAGATGGCCTGTAACTGTTAAATGAGATGCTTTTGATTCCAGTTCTCAATTTTTTAAAGTTAGATCCCTTGACAAGCTTGCGATTTTGCATATGGTGTGCTACATATCTCATTCAAGACTTACCGTCTTCAGTTCATTATAAATCTGTTTTTCTCTCTCAAAGATGCTCAATGTCATAAATAGTTTGTGGGTGATCTTAGTATTCTTGCAGATATGTGCAATAGTGTAGCCGCAATGCTCTAACATATACTAACTAGGTAGCTGCTCTCAAGTTATGCACTTCTTGAGTTAATCATTGAGCATTCAACATTCTAAGAGCAAGTACCAAAGGATGACGTAGGCGGGCTATAAGCCTTTAAATATTATTTTTTGGGTGAGGTGGAGGAGAGAGAAGGGAAGCGGGCTACTAATTAACAATCGACTGTAGCACATGCATGGTACTCCCTCTGTTCCAAAATAAATGTCTCAACTTTGTATTTGCCATGTGTGTGTGTGAGAGAGAGAGAGATGGGCCATGTATCAAAAAAATAGTACACATTTACATGCAACTATTGTCCTTGCCGACTATAGGCTTAGCTATAGATGATGTGGCAATATCATATAGCCAGCAACTGGCTATACTATTAACCATGCTCTAATTATCACTTACGCACCTGTATGCATTTTCTGAATTAGTGGTCGACAATCAATGTTGAACAATCAATATTATAATTGTCTTTATTTGTTGTTGCTTCCTCGTCATTGGCTTAACTTTGATATTTTTATTCTTCTGAGGTACCAATTTACAATGCCCCAAAAAATATAATTCATATATAGGATGTAACTTTTATGTTAGGATGAGCCATATAATGTACTTCCTCTGTTCTAAAATAAGTGTCTCAATTTTGTATTAACTTTAGTACAAAGTCTTACTAAGGTCAAGACATTTATTTTGGGCCGGAGGGAGTACTTCATCCTCTCTCCTTGCCAAAATAAGTAATCTGCTTTGCTGCTTAAGTCCCTCCTCCTTGCCAATGGCTCCCATCCATGGTGGCCTCCCATACAAGCACTCGACACTACCGCGAAGCTGGTTCTGCATCCCATTGTTTTCTGTCGTTGTAACGCATGGGCAATTTTCCTAGTCTCTATAATTAATATAAAATCAACCGATAAAAAGGGATGACGTTTGAAGAACTATGAAAACCTCTGTCCTTTATTATTAGGTAGGTATAGATTTTTTTTTTGAAACAAAAAAGGTGGCTGGCTGCCGACCTTATATTTCAAAACAGGCAAAGCCTGATGAAGTAACAGGTACAAAGTAAGACTTGGCCGTTGCACCAAGGTGCAAGGCACAAGTAGAGACTTAACAGAAAAAAAGGAAGGAGATAAGGGGGGATAGATTACATCACTTCAAACGCAGAATAAGTGGTTATTTTCTGGCACCAGAACTGTATATCATCCTTTGCTATCTGACTATGGGCTCTATTGCTCCAGAGATGTAGCATATTTGCTGCATAGAATCAAATGTAAGTCTCAGTCCAAACCTTGGAGTTGAAAACCCGGTCATTCCTAGCATGCCATAGAGTGAGAGCACATGCTGCGAAATCAACATTCCATTTGCGTTTGAAACTGAGCTGGTGTTGTGCTTGTTGCACAAAAACTAGAATGTCGGGAACTGAGCAAGCCAAAGTATCCAGCGCCAGCTTACCCCAAAGAACAGAAGCCGGGGCACATCGTAGCAACAGATGATCAATGGACTCCACCGCAGGGCAGGCATCACAATGTGCAAAGGGGCAACCGCAGACCAGCACTTCTTAACCATATTATCCCTGGTGTTGAGACGGCCTTTGAAAGCAAGCCAGATGAAGATCATATGCTTTAGAGGGATCAATGAATCCCAAACCCAGGGCTCGAAGGTCGCCAAAACCCCCCCGGAAGGTGAGCAGACTGTAGAAATGTCTTGTACTAAGCTGACTAGAGCCGAAGAAAGGGATGCGCTTGTCATCATTCAGTGGATTAGGAGCAACATCTGATAACAGTTCATGCAAGGCCAACACCTCAGCTGCTGCCATTTGAGAGAGATTAGGATGTAGTTGTATGACCCATGATCCGTTGGCATATTGTGAGAGCACAGAGCAAGCTGGGTGAGACGCGAAGGAAAACAGCGTGGGGTACAGCAGACAGAGGCAACCCACGCCAAGCCATTGATCCTTCCAGAAGGTGACCAGAGTTCCAGGACCCACATCACATCTAGAGGAGTTAATGACCAAAGGAATAAGATCCTTGAACCCTTTCCAGATAGCTGTATCTCTGCTGCGGGCACCATGAGGAAGAGTAGCCTGGCAATAATGTGTGGCGAACCATTTATAGCAAGGAATGTCAGAGCTTTGTAAGATCTTGGAAACAAACTTGCACATCATAGCTTGGTTGTGAGCTTGCAGTTGTCGTACACCCAAGCCACCATTAATAGTAGGTAGAGAGACCGTATCCCAGGCTGCTAAACATTGGCCCCTTTGACCTTGTTCTTGCCTTGCGAGAAAAAAGCACGCAGCAGACATTCCAACTTTCCAAGAGATTCCATAGGCCAGGCAAAACAGGACATGAAATAGCTCGGAATACCCGCAAGCACCGAGTTAATGAGGGTCAGCCGCCCCCCTAAGGATAAGAAAGTAGCTAACCATCCAGAGACGCGACGACCAACCTTGTGAATGACTGGCAGCAACATACCATGAGTTATTTTGTGCAAGGAGGGAGGCAGGCCCAAGTACGTACATGGAAAGGACGAAACTGGGTAGCCAAGGATCTGAGCGATAGCAGAGGCTGTAGTTGTATCCACTGAGACAGGCACAAGAGTGCTCTTGTGGAAATTTATAGTGAGCCCAGAAAATCCAGAGAAAGCCGTGAGGGCAGACTTGATGACTTCTGCCTGCTGCGTACTGCCATGAAAAAGAATCAGCATGTCGTCTGCATATTGTAGGACCGGGAAGAAGCTGTTCGAACCAAGGGGATGCAGCAAGGAGCCAACTTGAAACATCTGACAGCACATCCTCTGAAGCACATCAACTACAAGGATGAAAAGGTACGGGGATAGAGAATCTCCCTGCCGAAAACCTTTCTTTGCCAGGATGGGGCACTCAATTCACCATTTAGAAGGACTCTAGAGCTCCCAGTAGATAGGAGAGTATATATCCAGTTTGTCCACACTTGCGGAAAGACTCTTGCTTCAAAAATCTTGCGAAGGCAACACTAACAGACGTTGTCGAAGGCCTTATGAAAGTCCAACTTCAAAGCAATGACTGGCAGTTTTCTTTTATGAGCATACTGGATCATTTCGGCAGCCAAAGCAAAGTTCTCAATGATCGATCGGCCCTTCAGGAAGCCGGACTGAAGCATGTGGATCAAGTGGGGAATCCATATTTTGAGCCGACTAGCCAGAACCGTAGAGGCCAGCTTAGGCACACTATGCACAAGAGAAATCGGTCTAGAATCATGCATTTCTAGAGGTGTTTCTTTTTTAGGTAGCAGGGTAATGAAAGCAGAGTTGATACCAGAGAGATCCACTTCATTTTTATGGAAATCACCAAAAAACCTTAGGATATCATCCTTTATCAGTAACTTGAAAGCCTTGTAAAACTCATTGGTAAAACCATCAGGGCCCGGACTTTTGTTATTTGGCGAACAATTAATAGCCTGCACAATCTCAGCCCAGGAGAACTCAGCTGTGAGCTCCGACAGGTCCAGCAGAGTATAAAGAGAACCAACATCGACAGTGTCAATCGAGGATGCAGGTTGTCCCAAGATTGCCTTAAAGTAATCAGTAGCCAACCGCAGCTTCTGACCGATATCAAAATGCTCCACCCTGTCCTGAACAAGCACTTTGACCTTGTTACGGCGAGCTTGGCAATTGGCCGCTGCGTGAAAAACTGGGTGTTCTCGTCCCCAGACACACACCATCGTATCTTGGCTCTAAGTCGCCAAGTAGCAGTTTGCCAGAGGATCAGTTGCTCAGCCTTGGCAGCAGCAAAAACCCTGAGTGCTATTTCAACAGCAAAGAGCAACCTCAACTCTTCAACAACATTTAAATAAGCAACGACATGCTTATTGTTATCCATGAGGACCCGCAGGCTAAGCTTCGAACGGCACCACTGACGCAGAGCAGCACGCACGCGCCTCATTTTGAAGCTGATCAGAGAAGCAGCAGAACGGATCTCACGGGTACCACGAGACCAAGCTTCAGAGATAATGTTTCGAGGTTCTTCCAACTCCAGCCAGTGATTTTCCATGCGAAACAACTTGCTTTTGGGCGTGCTCGTGGAGAAGGACAGAAGCACAGGTGCATGATCAGACGTCGTTGTGGGTATGCAAGAGGCAATTCATTGCAGAAAGCTGAGGTTCCAAGTTGCATTGACAAGTACCCGATCTAGACGGACAAGAGTAGGCTGGTCTCTCTTGTTAGACCAAGTAAAAAGTCGGTTGTCAATCTGAACATCATCCATACCATGGTCTCGAATCCATGAGTTAAAATTTTCCATCATACTCCAGTTGATCTGACCCCGGGACTTCTCATGTGCATATCTATACATATTGAAATTTCCCAGCACCACCCAGGGCATGTCGGGTGGACTAGCAACACTGCTGACAGCCTCGAAGAAGCTCGATCTCTCATGATTCAGATACGGTGGATAAACAGCTGTGAGAAGAAACGTGTTGTTTGTTGATGTAGAGGTCATCCTCAGAGTGACATGGAACTTGTGCAATGCTACCACTTGGCCTAGAAGCACAGTAGGATCCCAGGCAACCAAAATATCCCCGGCCACGCCATCAGACAGGGTAACAGCATGCTCCCTGAGGTTTATTGGCAAGAACGCTCGCAGCTTGAAGGGAGAAATGGATGGCAACTTTGTTTCCTGCAAGCAAACAACACTAGGGCAGCAAGAGATTATAGTATCACGGACCAACGAGCACTTATCATCCTCGCCGAGTCCACGAACATTCCAGTTTAGAATCTTCATAGTGCAGTAAAGAACACACAACCCAGAGCAAGAAAGCTAAAGTGCATATGCAACATGATCATGATGAAGCAAACAGTGCAAAGCACTAAGATAGATAACTTGGAGTAGCAGCATACAGACTCATGACCGACTGACCATAACAAACTACGGACCTTGAAGAAAGGCATAGCCAGGCTAACTGGTGGCCCAAGATAAAACAGATACATATGAGGACTACAGAACACTACGCAAGACAGACACTTGAGAGATACAGCTGCGGACAGCACTGCCCAAAGGCCCAGACGACAGGCACTAGGCCTAACCATTGAAGGAGTTGAAGACACATGCAGTGGAGCCAGAGACAGCACCAACGGAGGTGGAAGCGTCATCCGACGAGACAGGAACGGCTTGGATCTTGGCTTGTTCCAGGATGGCACTAGCGTTGAGGTCGCAACACTGGGCAATCTTCTTCAGTTTGCCCCAAGTCAGAGGTGACAGTGTATTTAGCAGTGGCAGCTCAAGCAGGCCGGTCACAGTCGTGGTCTTGGTATTCTTGCGACGGCGAGAGACGGAATCGGAGTGTCGCGACGGCCCTGAACTGGAGTCAGATCCAGCAGCCACCGCCTTCCTCTTAGTCGCGCGCTCGACAGAACCCATGCGCATGCCGTCGTAGGCGTGGCTGATGCGCGGGCTGCGCCAGGGCGAAGCAGTGAGCACCAGCGGCGGCGCCTCCTCCTCCGCTTGCTGGTCGAGGCCAGGCTCCCTGACCTCCCCATGGCTCCCTGGTCGACCGACTCTAGAGGCTGGATCTCGACTGCCGTATTGAGGTCAAAATCCATGGGGGCGGCCGCGGCCATCGAGCCCGCACCCATAGGAGGAGCGGGGAAGAGCTGGAGCACGACCTTGGGCAGGCGCTCGCCAGCACCAGGCTCGTAGGGCGGCTCACGGCAGCTGCAGAACACGGTGGCGGCCTGAGAAGGGGGCGCAGCACATGCCCCGTGCTGCAGATCGATGGAGACGACTGGTGATGGTTGACCGCACAACAGGACCCCAGGCTCGGGTCGTGGGATGCGATGGAAGGGTCTGGAATAGATAGGCCGGGCCACGAGGATCTGGTGGGCCCGGTAGTGCTGCTGGTCTGGGAACTGGGCTTCCACAGGGGGGCACCACCAGAAAAAACAAGCGCTGGCCCAACTGCAGGAAGCAGCCAATAGGCACATTCGCCTTAGGTGGGTGTCGACATTCGACGGAAGGAAGCAAAGGAAGCATGCGGGGACACGACCCACCAGACAACATTTTGGGCAGAAAGCTGAAGAAGAGAGAACGAGAGCTTTCCCGTGCAAGTTCTCCCTTGGTGTAGTCAAAGCAAGGGAAGAAGCCATCATCCATCGACAACAGGCGGACCGGGATCGTACCCGTAGCAACTCTGTTGTTGTTGAGCTCAAGCTTGAAGGTGAAGCACAGGCCCTCCGCGTCGAAGGTGACCGAGACCCGCGGCGTGCGCACTTCCGCCGCCCACAGCGATGAGTGGAGGCATAGCTGGAGATCATCCTCGTGCAAGATTTGAGCCTCAGTGGGCGGGGAAAAGGCGGATCCTCTGATGAGCTTGGGCTTGGCCGCCAGCTTGAGCATGGCCAAAGAGTCGGCTGGAGAAGCCGTCTCCGGGTGCAGGAAGGCGTGGAAAGCGCGGTTCGCCATGCCCTCCCCACCGCCCACATGCCCGCGGGCCGAGGAGGACCCAGGATGGGCACGCCCCCGCCAAGGGGAAAGCGGGGCAGGGGAGCGGGGGTCGGCGTCGTCCCCATCGAGTCGACCGGGCGGGTGCGGCGTGACCGTGGGGGCACCGAGGGAGCGAGCGACGTCCCAGATTTCATTGATGATGACGTCTGCATAGATGCCATTGCCGTCGACGCGGTGGAAGGTGATATGGTGGGGGATGTGGTGCAGAGCCTCCACCTTGACGAGGACGAAGATGCTTGAGAACTCGCTGCCGTGGAGGCAAGCATGCTCTAGGCGAAAGAGGCCGGCGAAGCCGGCGACGCTCGCCGCCACCCCCCTCCGGTTCCACAGCTCCAGGGGCATCTTCTCAAGCGAGAGGCTGACGATGTGATGATAGGCGAAGCGGAAAGCGTTGTCGCCCGTGTTGTGCGGAAGGATCCAGACGGTGCGATCGCCCACCTCCATCGGACTAGCACGCAGAGCAGCGACCTGCTCGGACTCGCGCTGGAACACGACGAATGATGTGCCCACAGCAGAGCCGGCGAACCGAATCGCAGTGATGCCGAGCTGGTGACGAAAGACCCTGCGTCGCCAGGGAAGGAAGGAGGCCTTTGGTGGAGAGATGGTGATGAGGCACACGAGGGAGTTCTGGTCTGGCACGAGAGGGTAATGGACGTCCAGCGATGATGGGCGGCCGTGCACCACCGGCTCCATGGCAAGGAGAGGCTGGGGGGCTGAGCTTGGAGGGGATGGATGTGTGGAGAGAGGAAGTGAAGAGGTCTGTGTGAGGGAGAACGACTCCGGGGAAACCGTACTTATAGGTGTACGAGCAAGCCGAAGCGAAGGGCAAAGGGACTTATAGCTGCAACGGGCGCGAGTGTGGTCAACTAAACGGCAAAGCCAGCAGACCACCGGATCCCTACAATCCCGTCACCAGTGGCTATAGGAAAGACAGCGGTAGCAGCGATTATGTAGGTTTTTAGGCTTTCCAAACCACAACCATGGATACGGTGTGGCTCCCGAGAGATTAGCGGCAGCGGAAGCAGCTGGAGGGGAGAGCAACGCATCTCTGTAGGGGGTAGAGGTAGGATCAGCAGGCAGCTGGAGCGTCGCCAACAGCGCCAGAGGAATCCGCGCGCGGACCGGCTAACGATTGGTCAGCAGAAGGCGGCATCAGCGTAATGCAAGGGTTGGGAGAGATAAGCACGAAGCTAATTGATTGCAGGATGGCTCTATCCCGCATGCGGCAAAGCGCCCTGCCTGCAAGCGTGTCGTGAAATCCCCGGAATCCGGGGCACGCGGGGCCGTGGCAGTCAAAGGATTACTATCTAGCGCCGGGGGCGCAGCGCACGAAGGGCGGGGTCCGAGGAGAGACGGCAAAAGGGAATTAGCCTCCCACGTACGTCTACGTGCATGCACCCATGCATGAGCCGACTCACGACGTACAAAAGAGTCCAGATCAGAAAGAGACATGGCAACAACGATAAAACCTGACCGCCATGGATCACGGAGCACGATCTCCTTAGCAATGCACTCATGAGCCACCTGGAAACGAAAGGAGCCCCTCTGACACGGTTGGACTCGGTAGCCACTGGCATAGCCCCCGAACCAGGTCACCAGGAGGGAAGCGAACGCTGCTGGAGAGAAAGCAACACCATCGTTGAGGACGACGGCGAGAAGACCAGCCGTCCGGCTACGGCCAGCCACGGCCGAAAGGGTGCCGCAACCATACTTGGACAGCATAGCATCCTCAAACCATGAACCATCCATGGAACAAGCCAGAAGACCAGAAACCCTAAAACTAGACCTCAAGGGGAACTACAAGCGCCGGAGCGGCGAGCATGCATCAAAAGGTAGGGCTGCAGTTCAGAACAAACACTACGAAGAACTGACCTGAGAACCAGCGGAGAGCGAAGGACGAAGAGCCGTTGATCTCGAACTAAACCTCAAGCAGCGCGGTGGAGCTCAAGGAGGGGGGATGGACGCCGAGCCCGAGTGGTGCACGGCGGAAGGAAGCCGCCAACCCAGGAAACAGCTGTCGGTGAGCTCACGCCTCCTAGCAGCTGCAGGCAGATGGTGGACGCCGTGCCCAGGCGACACACGGCGGTGTGGTGCGGAAGGCCGGTGGGTGGACGCCGTGCCCGGGGTGGCACACGGCGGTGCGGCGAGCGCCGACGCCTCTAGCTAGCGAGGGTAGTCTTACAATGCTCTCATGGCAGATGTCTCCGAGAGGGACTCTTGGATCTTACAATGAGAAAGTTGGTCAGCAGGTATAGATATAGATATAGATATAGAGGTATAGATATACTCTTTTTGTTTTAAAATATAAAGTTGGATCATCTATTTTAAAGGAGTAAATTGTTTCTCGAATTGTGGTGTACCTAGTCAGTTCAGTAATTTTCTCCACGGTAGCCATCACGGGCCTCCTCCATGGATTAACTGTCAGCGATCCTCCCCCGAATTGTTTCCTCTTGGGCAATCCTCCTTGTTGTCAGCTCAAAAAAGAAAAATCCTCCTTGTTCTCGTCGCGGTCTCCGCTCTCCTCTCTTTCTCCCCGTTCTCCAAAGAATCCGAGACGGCGACGCCCGCATCAAAGACGGCGCCGCCTCTGCTTCCTCTCCCTTACTCCGATTCTATAACACGTGCGTGCCTCGGCCGCCACTTTCCCAACTCTCCTCGGCCACTTCCGCCGGCGTGTGCCTTCCTCTCCACCGGCGCCTGCACAGCAAGTCCAAGAGAGAGAGGTGCGTTTCCTGCAATTCGATCATGGTGATTTCCCTTGCTTCTGTCGGGGTTAGGTACGTTTGTATTTTACTTTAGGTATAAAATCGCGATGGTTGGCGGGTGATGTCGACTGTCGATGATCGGAGAAAAAAAAATCTCTCTTTTTTCCTGCCAAAAGAAAGCCCCCTACTCCCTACTCACATGATTTGTCCTGTTGCTCCACCATGGTTTCACATGTTCTGTTGCTTTCCACTTAAATAACACCTTTTTTTGTGAGGCTGTGCATATGACAACTTGTTCAAAATACAAGGAGCAAAAAAATTCAGCTGGTTACTTTGTCCCCTGTAGTGAGGGGGGATTCTTGCCTTTTCCTGTTCTACAGTTGAGTTGCTGTTGGAAAATCTGTGAACGCCTGATTTACAATCTGTTATCATCATCTGTTACTGATGGCAAGATAGGACCTGTCTCACAGGGATTTGCATACTCACCACTATAAAGAAGCCATGGCTCTAGCATCGCCGGTGGACTATGCTGGCACAATCACTTCAAGTCAGAGGCAACTCAGTTCTGTGATGCCCCGGTGCTATGGCTTGCGATGTACTATTGGATATGGAAATAAATCAAGAGCAGCAGGTCACTTGGTTGCCAGAGCCATGTCCATGGATCGCCCGAAACTGGACTTTTCGAATCTGAATTGGAAGAATCAATTCCAAGAGGATTTCGATAGGCGGTTCAGTTTGCCGCATTTGACAGATATAATTGATGTGGAATCGAGGCCGACGACATTTTCTCTCAAGAGCAGGTATCCATTTCTGTCTAATGCATTTGTCTTGATCTATGCTGTTGGTTATCAAACTATATCTCTTTAGGATTTTTCTGATGTTTGCTTTGTCCACAACAGGACCCCTCTGGAGAATGTTGATGGTTCTTTGGAAGAGTCATGGAACGGCTATGTTAATGACAACGACAGAGCACTTTTGAAGGTATGCTTCATCATTGAGTGATCAAAATACCAGACATGGATCAAACTCCCCATCAATTACTTGAATAGTTTCTTTGGCTGTCTGAATATAGTTTGATCTTTTAACATAAATGTAGCATGCTCCTTTTTTTTCTGCACTTTGGCTATTAGTAAATGTGTATGATAGACCTCAATTGTAATGTCCATGTGTGCAGCATCAAGGTAAATGCAATAATATCTCTCATTACAAAGTTGTTGATTCTTCAGGTTATCAAGTTTGCCTCGCCAACGTCTGCTGGAGCTGAATGCATTGATCCTGATTGCAGCTGGGTTGAACAATGGTGACAAACACTCTGCAATTTTCTATTGTTTACTTGTGCCAATTATTTTCTGAGCTCACACAAACTCATGTCTTTTCCAGGGTGCACCGGGCAGGCCCACGTAAACAAATATATTTTGAGCCTCAGTGCGTAAAGGCTGGAATTGTAACTTGTGGCGGACTTTGCCCTGGTCTCAACGATGTCATCCGGCAGGTAGAATAGAACTTGATGAGTTGATCTCTGACTGTCTGCACCGATAAATAAAAGACTAATAGTACCTTATTATTATATCTTCTGAAAATTCTCTTGAAGAAAACACAATTCACAATTTTGAACAGTGCCGTGCTTTCACTCTTGAGTCTTGTAGATTGTGCTTACACTTGAAAAATACGGAGTGAAAAACATTGTTGGGATACAGCATGGTTTCCGCGGATTTTTTGAAGATCATTTAGCGGAAGTGCCGGTAAGAATTCTTTGTACATTATAAAGTAATCTGGAAACACTGATAACCATCCTGATGTAAGTTTGTGGCTCTTTTACTTCACCCAGCTTAATAGACATGTCGTCCAAAATATCAATCTTGCTGGTGGCAGTTTCTTAGGAGTGTCTCGTGGCGGGGCAAGTATCTCAGACATTGTCGACAGCATCCAGGCATGTACATGCAATTCTGGTATGCTGCAAAAATATGTTTACTACAAGGTGGTATGTTGAAGACTAACTGACTTGATTTCTGCAATCCACATTCAGGCCAGGAGGCTTGACATGCTCTTTGTACTAGGTGGAAATGGAACTCATGCTGGAGCTGATGCTATACATGGCGAGGTATGTTAATTTATATCTTCCTTGCGTCAGAGCAAGTCTTTCCTTCAGCTCCTAGACTAGATTGTACCAGAAACATTTTTTGGTCTCGCTCAACTATGACGTAGTAGCATGGATTGTGGGATTAGGGATCAGTATGTATGGGTGGAAGGTTGCATACTTATGTCTGACTGTTTCTTTTGGTGAAAATTAGTGCCGGAAGAGAAAACTAAAAGTGTCGATTATTGGTGTCCCAAAAACAATTGACAATGACATACTACTGATGGACAAGACATTTGGATTTGATACTGCAGTGGAGGCAGCACAAAGAGCTATCAACTCTGCATATATTGAGGTGATTCATTTTAGCAACCTCTCAGACTCTCATCTCATGTGTACATATCTGCAAGCGGACAATAGAATACATTGTCGTATTGGTTGCCCCTCAAATTAAAACTATATTTGTGGTTGACGCTCTATGGTTAGGCACATTCCGCATTTCATGGCATCGGATTGGTGAAGCTGATGGGAAGAAGTAGCGGATTTATCACAATGCATGCTTCCCTGTCAAGCGGGCAAGTCGACATTTGCCTGATACCTGAGGTATCAAACTCTTTAACTTGTGCTGTGTCTGCCCTTCCAACTCACTATATCCCTCTCCTCTGATTGATTTAATACGTGGTAATCCAAATGAAGGTACCATTCACCCTTGATGGACCAAACGGAGTTCTTCGGCACCTTGAGCACTTGATAGAGACCAAGGGGTTTGCTCTCATGTGTGTTGCCGAAGGTGCTGGGCAGGTAAGATTACCTTCACATACAAGATCAATTGTCTTGGGAAACTTAACTGCCAGCATGAGTGATTTACCAAGGATCTCTTGAATTAGGGATGGGCTCGTGTGTGCATCAATTGAGAAACGTTGCAGTATTTTCTGTTCTGTTACAAGAATTGTTATGTGAGATATTGCACTATGTTTCCAGGAATATTTGCAGAAGTCAAACGCAACTGATGCTTCAGGGAACATGGTTCTCAGTGATATCGGTGTGCACCTTCAACAGAAGGTTGGTCCATATCATTAGGTGTTCTTCACCATGATGTAGGTGCTGTAAATGACACAACATTTAACTTAACCAATGCCATTTCACAGATCAAGTCTCATTTCAGAGAGATAAACGTCCACTCTGATGTGAAGTACATCGACCCTACATACATGCTCCGCGCCGTGCGTGCCAATGCATCGGATGCCATCCTGTGCACGGTGCTCGGTCAGAATGCTGTAAGACGCCGTTTCTCTCGATCTGCCTGTGTCTCGCAACAAGTTTTTGTGTTTTCTGTTTTCTGAGATGAGCATTGGTCCCTGATTGAACCTTGCAGGTTCATGGCGCCTTTGCAGGGTTCAGCGGCATCACAACCGGAATATGCAACACACATAACGTGTACCTGCCAATACCTGAAGTTATCAAGACGCCAAGGCTTGTCGATCCAAACAGCAGGATGTGGCACAGGTGCTTGACATCCACAGGTCAACCTGACTTTTGTTGATCAGTTCTTGACAACCAAAGTTTGTAAACTCTAGTGCTAGAAGTACCGGTGGTGTACAGGATTGTCAATGTCATTCTTTTTTGTCTTCCATCAGAAAGACATGGTATGCCCTGTAATTCCTGGCTGATCCTGAGCTCATCTGCTACCGGATGAACAGTAAATTTCAAAAAAATGTAAACAAATAAGATGTTCTAACAAAAAAACTTGTAAACAAATTTCAGTCCACATGTGGTCCATATTGGAATATCAAAAACATCTTATATTCGTGAACAGGAGTAACTAACAATTTTTTTAATGTGAATTTGTTTGGCGCCAAAGCTGTTATCTGCAAAAAAAAAAGTGCATCATAGGTTCCCATTTTGCATGTACTGTGCCAAACTTGTGTTCAGACGTACATAAAACTGGAATAATGGCAAAAATGATCAAAGATGTCTGCCATTTGAGTACAGCAAAGACATACATTGCCTCTAATTTCTTCTGATCCAAATCTCATGCACAAAAGCTCAAAGAAAAAGGGCATAAGCAAAAAAGAATCAAAGATGCCACCAGATGAGTACACTCGATTTAATTATCGCATTCACATGGCAGCAAATTCAACTTAAGCATCTGCGATTGATTTTGTACTGGATCATTACATTACTCGAGTCAGGACACGATTCATTGAAGAAATGCGTCATGGTTTAAGACACTAGTGCGCACCTGAATGGGTGGTAAGTTAGTGAGTCACCGACTCAAAATAGTAGAGAAGGTCAAACGATGCTACGGAGAATTACGGATATAGGCTCGTACTAAGGCATAGTTCAAACTGCAACTGTAAGCAAAAGAACTCTAAATGCGTTCTGGCACCGTCCTTCTATACCCTTTGTAAAATGGAGCCGTGGACCTGTTTGTGACGTGGTGCCCTACTGGTTTCGCCTTAGCTATCTATCTACTTGTGTAGCGAGGTTAACTTGATCAATCTGCAGTTTCGGTGATGAGCTCCTTGAGCACGTGTTTTAGGCCATTCATCTTCTTCCGGGCTCTCTGCGAAACATTTTCTTGGAAAAGGTTAGCATTTGATCAATACGGCATCCCTGGGGTTTAGGAATGATGTTTGCCTTACCTTCTGAACCTCCGAGATTTTGATTTCAGCATCGTTGAGCTGAGAAGCAACTGTTCTCTCAGCATGTTGGAGGAGCTTCTTGTGTGATGCTTCTGTTGATGCAATCATAAAAGAACACCATGGTTAAGTAGTGGTAATTCAGGTGGCAAACGGTTAGGAAAGTAGAGCATTTAAACAGATTAATTCAAGTGGCTGTATGATGATTCATTCCATTCGCCTCTTAACAATGATTACAGTGAGCTAAAACTATAATTACTTCACTGGTGACTTTCTTCTAACCGTGTGCCAATTAGGCAATCATTTCTTTTCAATTAAAAAAATTGATTTAACCACATTATTCACCAACAAACTTCAAACCTTACAATATTGTAATCTTATGTGCCTGGATCAGTTATATGACATAAAGTTCGCAATCTGTAATCAAGTGCTCCAACAATGGTGATACTTCATACGGCTCCGCTTTGACAAAGGTTAACATGTTCCACATTTTTGGGAGTTCATGCAGTATCAGTTTGTAATAAATAGTCCAGCGAGTAAATATTTCATTTGCATTTTGCAAGTGCAAGGTTTGAAGTTAAACTTACTTTGCTTGTCAGCTACTCCCTTCAGCTCTGCATGATAGGCTTCAAATTCCTCAAGAGAGTTCTTGCAACCAAGCAACTGCTGATTAACCTCCTCCTTAAACTTCTCATGAAGAACCCTTAACAGTTCTTGTTGCTCTGCAACCAGAAGACATAGGACCAGGTTATATCATTTGAGTAACTAACGTTTATTCAAGAGAAACAAAAGAAGACATGCAAGAAAACAAGGTAAAGTACAAGGATTCACAAAGGAATCTTGCCCCAAGTGTACCTTACTAACCAAACAGGCGACTAACTTAGTCAAACCTACCTAACTTGTGGTGTGGCATGGTTAGCATACCAACCAAATACTCCCTCCATCCCATTATATAAGAACGTTTCTCAAGCTGTTTTAGCTTGGAAAACATTCTTATATTATGGGACGGAGGGGGTAGGTTCTAACTTCTAAGCCTATATATATGCATACACAGTAAAAAGTCGAAAGAGTAGACGATACAGTAGTAAATACTCCCTCCGTCCGAAAAAGCTTGTCCCTCAAATAGATGTATCTAGCACCAAGTTAGTGGTAGATACATCTATTTGAGGGACAAGCTTGGGACAAGTTTTTTCGGACGGAGGGAGTAAGAAATAACCAAACCATATTGGATAGCTGCAGACAGATTCAAAGAATTGGTACATTAAATGTTCTCAAAATAATATTTCATGGCACTGATTTTATGCTTCAGTATTCAGGCAATGAAAGTGATTCAAGAACAAAATCAACCTATATAAGTTT
>NC_057806.1:129755250-129779941 GCF_018294505.1 Triticum aestivum
TACATAACTCAGGAATCGGATCATGATTAACTTTATATGTCTATATATGAGAAATCTACTACTTATTTAAGTATAAGATTATGCAAATTGCTCGAGCTGAATAATCCAAATAGGTTAGGTATGAGTGGCACAATGGATCAAAACACCAGTACATAATATCTTTATAGATACAGCTTTTTGAATGGATTCTGACTAATGGGTCTAATTGTCATAAAACTCATGTTTCACAATAACAGACCACAAAATTAATTTCTGCAGTAACATAATATAGGTTGTACCTTCAAATGTTGATTCTAGTCGCTTTCTTTTAGATTTCCCTGCATTGACCAGCTTATCCCTGAAAATACAGTTGAATGCGTCAAAATAGTTACACCTCTAATATATGTGATATATATATATACACACACACACACACAATTAGGTGTGTATATGCAGATAAGATGTAGTTTCTTGGTAGCACCGGCAAAGATCTTACACATCATCCTGCATCTGCACCTCAACTCCCTCGAGGTGCTGGCGTATTATCTCTCCAGTACCTGCCAGTATCTGAGAACTTTTGTTTCTTGTTTCAGACTTGATCTTGGTTTGAAACCTTCCCAGCACCACCAGTAACTGATCAAAAGCCCTGGTTACAATGAAGAAATGAAATTGGACCGACCAACAATATCGAATATGTATTTCTTTATACAACCTATAAAACGGACCTGGTTAGGTAGTCATCTGGGCATTGCACTGGTTCTTTGTCTGACATTATAGTTTCTTGTGTTCCTGAATGAACTAGTAATGATGGCATATTAAATATGAACTGCAACCATTACTCGAACGCAAGAAGGTAATCAACTTTACTAGAAGTAGCAAAAGGAATTGGCGAAGGCAAGCGCCGTTTGCCTCTTCTACCCTCTTTTAGATGTGATTTCCTATCCAGATTTTCTGGAGGAGATCTATCAGGGCTGTCTACATCTGAAAGCCATTTGCGAGATTTATATCCTGCGCATGAAGGACCAATTACTTAGTAACACATCGCAGGTAAACAATTTTTGGATATACTCCTTCCGTCCCAAAATAAGTGTCTCAACTTTGTACTACAAAGTTGTACTAAAGTGAGACGCTTATTTTGGGACGGAGGGAGTATATAACAGTGTAATTTATACATCTCCAACAGCATGTGGGAAAAGTTTGGCTCACGTTATTAATTTTCCAGAACTATAGTGGTCAAAATACTGAACTTAAAGCAACAACAACAAAACCTTTTAGTGCCAAACAAGGCTAACTTCACACGCCTTTGTCCATGGCTAGTTCTTTGGTGATATTTCAGTCCTTCAGATCTCTCTCAACGGACTCCTCCCATGTCAAGTTTGGTCTACCCCAGCATCTCTTGACATTATCAACAAGCTTTAACCGTCCGCGATGCACTGGCGCTTCTGGAGCCCTACGTTGTATATGCCCAAACCATCTCAGACGATGTTGGACAAGCCTCACGTATATCCTCATTCTGGACCCGATCCTTGTGTGGCCACATATCCATCTCAACATGTGCATCTCTGCTACACCTAACTGTTGGACATGTCACCTTTTAGTTGGCCAACATTCAGCGGCATACAACCATCCTATGGAGCCTGCCTTTTATCTTTTGTGGCACTCTCTTGTCACAGAGGACGCCAGAAGCTTGGTACCACTTCATCCATCCAGCTTTGATTTGATGGCTCAGATCTTCATCAATATCACCATCCTTCTGCAGCATTGATCCCAAATGTCAAAAGGTGTCCTTCTGAGGTACCACCTGCCCACCAAGGCTAACCTCCTCCCCGTGCATAGTAGTACTGAGATTGCACCTCATGTACTCGGTTCTAGTTCTAGAAAGCCTAAAACCTTTCGATCCAAAATCTGTCTCTACAGCTCTAACTTACTATTAACCCTCATCTGACTATCGGCGACTAGCACCACATCATCTGCAAAGAGCATACACCAAGGGATATCTCCTTGTATATCCATTGTGACCTCATCCATCACCAAAGCAAAAAAGTTAAGGGCTCAAAGCTGACCCTTTTGGTGCAGTCCTAGTTTAATCGAAAAGTCATCAGTGTCGCCATCACTTTGTTCGCACACTTGTCACAACATTATCGTACATGTCCTTGCTGAGGGTAATGTACTTTGTTGGGATTTTGTTTTTCTCCAAGGCCCACCACATAACATTCAGCAGTATCTTATCATAGGCCTTCTCAAGCCAATGAACACCATATGCAGGTCCTCCTTTTGCTCCATGTATCTCTGCATAAGTTATCGTACCAAGAAAATGGCTTCCATGGTCGACCTCTCTGGCACGAAACCAAACTGATTTTTGGACACGCTTGTCATTCTTGTTAAGCGGTGCTCAATGACTCTCTCCCATAGCTTATTTGTATGGCTCATCGGCTTAATTTCACGGTAACTAGTACAACTTTGAAAATCCCCAATGTTCTTGAAGAGTGGTACTAATACACTCCACCTCCGTTCTTCAGACATCTTGTTTGCTTGAAAAGTTTAGCTAGCCATACTATCGATATGTCTCCGAGGCCTCTATACACCTCAATGAGTATACCTAACCTCAGACTGATTCATCGCACAAACGCATGTTGGTATCATCAAAGAAGTCGCCCAGCTCTATGGTAGAGCTCTCATTCTCTCAATTGAATAGCTTGTCAAAGTACTCCCGTCATCTATGCTTGATCTCCTTGTCCTTCACCAGAAGTCGATCTGCTCCGTCTTGTGCATTTGACTTGATCGATATCCTTCGTCTTCCTCTCTCGGATCTTGGCCATCTTATAGATGTCCCCTTCGCCTTCCTTCGTGTTTAAATGCTGGTAGAGGTCCTCATACGCCTGATCCTTGCTTAACTCACAGCTTGCTTTGCGGTCTTCTTTGCCACCTTGTACTTCTCTATGTTGTTTGCACTCCAATCCAGGTGTAGGCGTCTGAAACAGTCTTCCTTCTCATTAATAGCCTTCTGGACATATTGTTTGCGTCGCCTCCTTCCTCCCAAGGGCCCTCCTCAATAACCCTCTCCTTGAAAGCCCAACCTGCCTCTCCCTTGAGCTTCCAACACTTCGTTCTAGCGACTTTGGCGCGCTTATCCCGCTGGACACGAATTCGAAAGCAGAAGTCAGCCACTACAAGCTTATGTTGAGGGACAACACTCTCTCTAGGTATCACCTTGCAACCAAGGCAAGCACGCATGTCTTCTCTTCTCGAGAGGGCGAAATCAATCTAGCTGAAGTGTTGACCACTATTAAAAGTCACTAAATGGGATTCTCTCTTTTTAAAGAGGGTGTTAGCTAAGATCATGTTGTAGGCTAGAGCGAAGCTTAGGAAATCCTGTCCTTATTGATTCCAACTGCCATAGCCAAAGCCCCCATGATATGACAAAGTCAATAATTGGCACTAATAATCCAGTAATTGTTCAAGTTGTTAGCGATGTTTCTGTTATATCAACACAGACTGATGATGCATATGTGCCAAAGTATGTTGGTGTTGATAAGAAATACAATGAGAAGATTGCAAATTTAGCTGAAGTTACATGCATGCATACTATGGCATTGACAGAGATGCACTTGCATAAGAAAGAGGAAAATAAGATGCTGAACGTGCATGCATTACGTGGGAAGAGGTACATGTGTGTGCATGGAAGGAAGGGTTCATACACTAGCACGTTGGTGCAAGGTGTGCATCAATCTGGTTGTTTGTTTTGGTTGCCACTTTCAGAACAAGTCCAGGTTGTACACGTACAGGAGATTTGTCTCTTTGAGATTGATCACAAAATCCTAGTTTACTACATCTTCTCAAGTTAATAACCCCATGCACCCCTTCAAAACTTGTTAGATGTGCCCACATGGCCATTGAGGTGTCCTCCTATGAAGAGCTTCTCGCCAATAGGTACACAACTAACCATGTCCTCCAGGCCTTCCCAGAACTCCCTCTTGGTGCTCTCATTGTGGCCTACTTGCGGGGCATATGTGCTGATAGCATTGAGAACCAAGTCCCGAACGACCAGCTTAGACCAAGATAATCCAGTCCCCTTGCCTCTTGACGTCTACCACTCCATACTTGAGACTCTTGGCAAAAAACACTTAGCAAAAAACACTAATGAAACGCATTTAAAGTAGCATGAATGCACATGACAGAATATACCAAATGTTGCTTCTATTCCATCTGAATGGCTTCTCATGAGCAAGCACTTCATACAATAGTTAAGAGTGAGCGCATCATGCTTTGGAGAGCCTTAACCATAAAGACACAGTGGGGCCTTTCCGCTCGTCTCTTTGGTTGGGGTAGTGGCGGGTCTCGGGTGAGGTGGTGTCAAGGTCTTGGATGCCGGGGCGGCGGCCCTGGTGGTGGTAGCACGATGCTCTTGGGCAAAGCCTGTGGCTCGGTGCTGCCCGGTGACCATGGCCGTGCAGGCGGCATGGTTGCCGGGGTGTGGCATTCGGAGGCGGTGAGCGTTGGCCGGGGTGAAAACCTGCTCTATCGTCGGACGGACCGGCGGCGGCGAAGCTCGTTCCCTTCTTGAAAGCGTCGCCGCGGCTCTCATCGCCCGTCGTGTTGCTCCAGGGGAAACTCTGATCCTCGGATCGGGCGGTGGCGACGCTCCGGTGTCGTAACCTTCTTGAAGGCGCCGCCTTGGAGCCCATGGTTCGTCGTATGCAGCTTCATCTCTTCGCGGCGGCATGTTCACGGTTGAAGTCCCTTGTTGCTCTTGTAGTGCTAGGGTTGGTGTTGCTGCGCTCAGCGCCTATGTAACATGCCTTGGGTGTGTGTGTGTGTTGTGGAGGCGTGCGTTTGTACCGGGATGTTGTGGATCATTTATACTCCCTCCGGTCCTTTTTACTCTGCATATAAGAATTGTCTGAAGTCAAACTTCTCAAAGTTTGACCGTATTTATATGAAAACATATTAACATCTATCATGCTAAAGTTATACAATATGAAACTTTAAGTCCTGATGCATAAACAGGTATTGATTTCACATTGTGAATGTTGATATTTTTTTCTATGAAGTTGGTCAAACTTTACGAGGCTTGACTTCAGACAAATCTAATATGCGAACTAAAAAGGACCGGAGGGAGTATATAAAGCGGGGCGAAAGCCTTTTTCGGCAATTGAGCTGATGCAATAAGTAGGACTACCGGTCATAGCTAAAAAAACATGCCTAAGCTCTAAGTGATAGCAAAACACACCTAGCGTTTAATGTGCGCTTAAGAATGTGCTTTGGTTAGAAAAGTGCATGGCAGTGGAAAAATGCAAATTAACAGCTAGCGTTTTAAAAAAAAAAAACTTTGCTATTGGATTCTCTAACTCCCAATGTTTAACTTTTTTTTTCAGGAAAAAGGACAGGAGCTCTGCCAATAGTATTTAACCGGTAATAGATGCATAGAGAAACAGTCAATTTATATATGTAAATACATAAAGGAAAATGTGTCCCAGAAGAGTATTGTCCTCATGCAGAACAGAAGGGATAATAGTACTCTGTAAACTAACACTGTCACCTTCGGTTTTATAAATGTAGCACTAAATCTGAAAGGAACAAAACATACTCTAGAAAACTATTGATTTGCATGTAAAAAGTATTAATGTGTATTGAAAGTTGCAAAGTCAGTATTCTGACCTTTCCCAAAGCTTGGAATAGAAATTTGAGCCATTTCATCTTCAGTTCGCGGAATGGGTGAAAGAATTGGTTGTTTTTTGTCCTCGCTTTCTTCTGGAGAATTAGGAGATCCACTGTTACGTAACTCATCGGTTTTATCCATCCCGTCCTGGATATCAGCAGTACATGAATGAGTGACAAACAGATAGAGTTACTCTGTTACATGAGTATAGAGAAAACAAATTTACAATGGCTGGGAAAAGATTTATAGAGTTGGAAAGCCTACCAATGGCTCAGACCCTGGATCAGAAGCATAGGAACTTGATCTTGACCTGTTACTTTTTGGATACTTGGGGCTGTATGTGTCATCATGTAGCATTTCACTTCCATCGCGGTAGCCATTTACATTAGTTGCAAAAGTAGGACTCACAAAGTCATCTCGCATGTCTCTGAATCTGTCTGCCAATGGACTGGCAAACTTCTCTCCGAGTTTACAATTTACCTGGGGATTTGCCTCATTGTCCCATGGGTACATTTTCGGTTCAGGTGATGCACTAGCAGTACCAGATGGTGGCGAGTTAAAATTATTTCCCGCTGCTTTATGTGCCTGGGGGCTTCTGTCTGAAGCTTTGCTCAAATTAGCATTCTCCTTGCGGTGCAGCAATGAAGAATAATTTTCCTTGCTCTTTGATGAAATATTCTGAGAAGAGAGCTTATCTTCATCTGCATTCAGTGTCGTGGGCAGCAACTTTTCTGAAAACTGCATCTTCTGAGGCCCAACTTTAGCCATTCCATTCATCCGTTTCTCCCTTGTAGGGCTTCTAGAACAGCTCTCAGCAGTTTTCCCAGTTCGTGACAAAGAAGAAAAGGAGGTGGTTTTCTCTCCTTTATTCTCTGATGGTGCATTTCTAGAAGATAGCTGTCCTCCCCTATCATCCGGTGTGATCTTGTCAGAAATCATGTCAGAACAATGGACCTTCTTAAGCTCTACTTTAGCCTTCCTATTTGAGCTTCTAAGATTTCTCAAGCAGCCAGAGTTACCAATTGCAGATTTCCCCGCAGTTTTGGATGTGCATTTCTCATCAAAAATAAATACATTGTCCAGTGTTTTCTTTTTGGGTGCAGAACATGAAGTAGACAACGGTTTCTTTGCACTCTGGCTCTTATCCTGCTTCTTGGAGGCTGCTGGTGCTTTCTTGCGACCCAAGGTGCGAGTAACAGGCCTTATTTCAACTACTTGTGGAGTACCCGAATCTGACTCAATTGGATCAGAGGATGGTTTACTCTTTGCATAGGTAGCTGTTTGACAGTTCAGCAGATCAGGTGTCTTGATATTATCAGGAAAAGGTGATGTGTAGACCTTCTTGTTCCCTGAAGATGGTCCATTGGCAGTTAAACTTTTAGGTTGGTTAGGTGTCTCATTGTCTTCAGGGTTTGGTGAAGCAACAGTCTGCTTGGTTTGTGATGTACCAAGGATCTCCCACAGCTTCATCCTGAGAACTTCGCTGTTGGGTTTGGTTTTATCTGCAGATTCCACTTGGCGCTTTCCTTGTGAATTCACGAAGGGCGTCTCTTGCAGTTGGTCAAGCTGGCTGTCTTGTTCTTTTCTTGTTCCAAAGGAAAAGGTTCCGGTTTGCTCACGTGCATGGTCATCAGGTTGTGATAGAGAAGCCTTAACAGGGGCGGCTTCGGGTGCCTCTGTAGCAGATCCGCCATGGTCTGCAGCTTCTTGTGAGACCCGGAATGAAGCACTATAACCTTTCAGGGGTCTAGATCTTCCATCAGTTCCCTGAGACGGGTTCCTCTCGAATGCAGGGACAGTAGCAGCATCTCTGCTTCTTGATACAGAACCTGGCCTTGGAATTGGGATGCCAATTGATACCTTAGGAAATTTACCAGATGGATACAGGTTGCTGGCCAAACTCCAGTAATCACTTGATGTAGCCTAGACACATCATAATGCATGAGTTGTTAAATACTCCCTCTGCTCTTACATTTCTTTACAGAGGAAGTACTACTGTGAAAGAACAGCTAAAGCTGAAACAGGTGGCACATCCTACAATTTAGCAGAGGAAGTTGTTACTCACTTTCTGGATATTCAGCTTTTCAATTTCCGCCATTGCAGCTTCTGGGATAATAACAGACCAAATTAACTAAAGTTGAATCTGATAAAAGGAGAACAAGAGAATTAGGTAAGGTTCCACCAATGTTAGAGCATCTTTTAGGATCAAATTAAGCTCCACAGATGTATAAATAGTTAAATACAATATGAGACTATAAGTCATGCCTGAGACCAAATTTGGAAATGCACATAAGACATAACTGTGCAAAATATTCTCGTCAAGTGCAACTTATGCCAGGTCTGAATTGCTATGCAGTACTATAATGAGTCAAATTGAATATGCTGCTGAGAGTAAGAGCATACCAACCAGATCGACTTAGCTTACTAGGAGAAATACTAGGACCAGCCCCTTCTAAGCATATATTGAATTAATATAAAAGACTAAAATTAACAGGTGCAACTGTGTCATAGAGCACCGGACTAAGCGTGGTCTCAGCGTTCAGAGATCGTCTTCCACAAGCAATACAGCTTAGGTCGAGTAACTTAACTCGGGAAAGCAATACTGACACATTTGTAAGACTTGCGGCAGCGAACCGCGTGTAAAAAAACATTCCAACAATAAGATCCATGGAGGATCAGGTGTTCCATAGCAACCAATCGGAACCGAGCGAAGCACAGCGAAATCAGACGACGTGAGCGAAAAAAATGCAATAACAAGCGTGCAACCGAGGCGAAATTAGAACGTATAGATTAGGAAATCCACAGATGGGCACCTAATTCCAACCCATAAACCCTAAAAGTTCGCGTGCGGCGGCGAGGTACACCGGGGTAGCAGGCCGGCGGCGAGATGGACCAGGGGCGCGGCCGGCGGCAGGGAAGACCTAGGCTTCGGTCGCCATGGTCGCCAGAGAGAGAGAGAGGGTGAGAGGTGAGGGGTGGCGGGAGGGGGAGGGATATTTCGGGAGGGGTGGCGGGGTGTTCGGGAGGAGGGGTGGTGATTTCCGGAGGAAAAAGTTCATTTTAAGGGCCGTTTGGAACGCAGGTAAGAAAAACATTGGAAATAGTGTAAAACGTAGGAATGGGAAAGGAAAACATGTGTAAAACATAGGTTTGGAAAGCGTAGGGAAACTTTCGGCTGATACTGTTCGGAACACAGGAATTAACATACAAATTAAAATGCAGTTATTAACTGGTTGAATAAAATTGATGGCATCTAGCCCAGCACGCCCATTTGCGAGCATTGCCCGGATGAACACAGCTCACATGCACCACCTGTTTCATTTTCACATGTCCTTTCCATGGTCCATCTAGACCCAGTTCATCCATATACGCAGATTCTGTCTGACAGGAAGACAGCGAGTCCAGTGCTGCAGCGTTGCCTCGGGCATACGCGAAGAAATGAAGTTCCGGTGGATGTTTGAATTCCTGTGAAATCAGAGAAAGTGGTGGCCTTTCCTTTAGTTTCCTGCTCAGGCTTTCCTGTGTACCGAACGCTGCTACAGAGCAAAAAAACTACAGGAACTCAAATCCTCCACTTTTCCCACGAATTTCCTTTGAACCGAACAGGGCCTAAACCTTGAACTTACAGAGGTGAGCTCAACCAAAATCCAGTCTCAATGGTTGGCACTATGAACTTATTAATCCCGGTTTAAATCGAACCCTAAAACTGTTTGGGCATCAGGAAAGAGATGATCCTGAGATGACATTTCTCAGGTCGCTCCTTTGATGGGCCGGCCAACCTGCAAAATAGTAACGATTTTGTTTATGATATTGAAAAATGTTTGCAAAACGGAAAAAATGTTTATTCTTAAATACAAAAAACTCAGGAGTTTGGAAAAATGTTCGTGAACTAAAAAATGTTTGCAAATCTGGAAACAAATTGGGAAACAGAAAATATTCTCAATTTGAAACATCTTCAGGAGTTTGTAAAAATGTACGCAAATATGAAAAGGTTTCCTGCATTCGAAATTTTTCCGTGAACTCCAAAATGTTTTAAATATTAAAAACTGTCATGAATTTGAAAAAATATCATGCACTCAAAAAATGAAGAAAAAACATGAACTCAAAAAAATGAAAAAAAAATTATGAACTCAATTTTTTTGCAAATTTATAAAGTGTTCATGAATTTGAAAAAATGTTCATGAGTTTGAAAATCTTTTGCAAAGTTGAAAAAATATCCACAACTCAAAACATGTTCGTGAAGTCAAAATATATTTGTGAATTTGAATTAGTTTTCATGATTTTTTAAAAACATTCACAAGTTTGAAAGATGTTCAAGAATTTTATTAAAAAATGTACATCAAAGTAGATGCATAATGTTTAAAAATAAACTGGATAATAAAATAGAGAAAAAGAAAAAAATGTCTAAGGAAATTGTAAATTAAAAAGATACAAAAAGGGATATAAATGATAATAGAAATTAGGGAAACGGAAAATCATAAGAGAAAAAGAGAGTTATTGGCCATGAGTACGAAAAAATAGAAATTACGGAAACCAGCTTAAGTTCACTATGCAAGAGGGCACGCATACAAAGAGAAATCAGTTACTGGACGGCCCGCATGAGACTAGATGTGTAATATAAATATGACAGGTGAGTCAAATCAGACAGCCAAAGTAGCAAATTATCCCATTTTGGGAAAGAAAAATTGACATGAAAAACAACTCCAAGGTTCGATTTGCACCGGGATTGATAGTTCAATGTGCCAACGTTAGGGATGCAGAGTTTGGGATTCAATTTAGCTAAGCTCTATAGGTTCAAGGTTTAGAATGGACTTTTTCCTATTTTTCGAGGGCCATCGCAGCTTCAGTGGCTACCGATTACCTAACACATTAAATTGTTTGGTTTGCGCTACTGTAACGTAATCTGATTACAACGTTAACAGGTTCCGCTAAATCGTGTTTGTTTCCCTTGCTCTGTAATCCGATAACATGGTATCAAATCCCAGCCTAATACAAAACCGACACCGCTAGAAATCTGATGTAACAGATTACGCTACAGGCATCTCCTCTCCGCACGAGATGCAATCGCACGAGCTATGCGGCCTCCTTCCTCGTTCCTCACGCACAGCAAGGAAGCTTCGCCGGCGCTCATTGTTTTCTCCTTGGTCTGTGCCTGGACACTACGCCGTCATGGCCGAAACTTGGTCGGAGGAGCAGATCGACGGCGAGCTGTCGAAACCCCGAACGGCTTCTCGACCACCAGCCAGCCTTGCGTCGAATTGGAGGCTTTGTACGTGCATGTAGCGCCGGTCATGGTCTTGTCCAGCCGATGGCGGCATCGGCGCCGGCTCGTCGCTCCTCAGCATCCGTGCAGCGCCTCACCTCCGCCTTCAACCTTGACGGCAGGTCGCCGCTCGCCGGGGCTGGCGGCGGCAGCGCCGCCACGGCGCTCACTCGTGCTCTTACCGTCCGGGCCCTTGTACTCCGCCGGCATATCCAGCGCTGGCACGCCACTGCCTTTCCCGGCCTGCCTATCCATGTTCACTGCCGTGAATTCTTGAGCAATCCCGGTATTGATTGACGTTACAGTAGGTAACCAAACAAATCTCAAGTTTTATCCATTCCGTTTACATAAACACTGTAAACCCATTACGTTTGCATTCGCGTTACCAATCCGCAGCCAAACACCTCCTAAGAGTAACTCTAGTACACCCACTTAAACAGCTCGTCCGCATGTTCAAAAAAAGGTGTTAAAAAAACAACCCGTCAGCTATACTAACCGCCGATATAGCGGACATGGACGATTTTTCTGCCTGGAACAGATCCTATAAAATCAGTCGTCTGCTAAAAAAATGTGTGGGTTCCTGCAAAATGCGGACCGCATCCGCCATATCTATGGTTTCCCCTTCTTTTTTTGTCGGTTCCCCTATCTCTCCCACTCGAGCACGCGAAGGAAACTTTCGCCCCTTCCGTTCCCGCCTCATCTGTCGTCCCTGCCGATCTCGCCAGCCACTTGTTGTCCCGCCTAGTCGCCGTCGCCGATCTCGTCGGCCCACCTCGCCGAGCCGCCAATCGACCTTATGGAGTACCCGCACCAACCGGGAGGTGCATGAAATGTGCCACCGCCCCCAACAATGTCGCTCCGGCCTCCCGTGGCCTTGCATGCCGGTGTCACGCCAACACCTTCCGCCGTCGAATCCAAGCGAAAGTGACAGGGGAACCACCTCATGCAAGAAGGCGTGCCCGACGCAGCGCCACCTCCTTCCAACGTTGTTGTGCTTCCTCCCATCGCGGTCGCCAGCTCGAGGAAGAAGATTGCCTCCATCGACCCTACAGTTGTGCGTGCGAAGCCCCCGAGGAAGAAGGCAGTTGCGACTCGAGGCTCGGCTCCTCTTCCACTTTCGGTCGGCCACGTCCTCCCTGATCTCGTCCACACCACTGACCACGCCTACAACGTGTTCGTTCAACTTTTGATCGTTCCATGATGTTTCGGCCGTTGAAATTTGTAGCCAAAACATTCACCCAACATATACTAAAATGTTGGAGGAGAATGCAGTGGACTTGAGTGCCCCGCTTGATGATTTCATTCAGAAAATCAAGGTGGTGCCCAGGCCGAGGTTGAACAAGGAAATGACGGTGGTGATGAAGTGGAGGAGCTTGAGGAGGTCGAGTTTGATGCTAGACAAGAAAAATTAGAGAAAAGAACCGGCAACTACACAGAGACGGAGGATGTATACGAGTAACAATTCTAAGAGATTGAAAGCAGAACAAATATCAATCAAGGAATAAGTTGCAAAACGAAAAGGCCAAATCGGGAGAAGATATATCCGCAGCACGCCGTATCCTAGTTGGCCCCATATGCGAGATCTGCTCACAGGGGTAATAATGATACTTCCTTGGCGTGCATGGATGGGGAGAGGAAGACGAACATCGACTGTGCTCATAAAACGAGAGGGGACCGCTTGCTAGATCTGCTTCCTCATCCTCGTCATTCTTGCCACGGCGTAACGCTGATCCTGTCGAGATGTATACATAAGGAGGAAATAGAGTCTATCTGTGTAGGTCGTTTGATCGGAGACCATTGGTCGACATCGATCGCCGTGGACGGCCGAGTTTTACATTTGATACTTCCATCTCTACGAGAGAGAAATTGAGAGGATGTGATCAAATGGTGAACCCCCGTTATGCTTGCATTGAAATTATCGCATGCCAGTTTTTTTGAAAGATCCAGCTCGGCTGGCATTCATTCATTAAGCAGGGAGAAGGCGGAAACAGAAGTTGTTCAAGTGATCATGGGGTGAAAAGAGATTACAGGCCTGCGCGCATGCATTTGTGTTTGCTAACGTGATCTCTCACGGTACGTCCCCGAATGGGTGCTCCATGCATTTAGCGCCAGCAATCCTCCATTGCTCCATCTCTCGCCTGCAAGCGACGGTGATGCTTCTCACGCATGCAACCTTCCCTCTGAATGTGCATGCGTTGCGCTCAATCCAAATCTGTCAGCAAACAAGGGCCAGCAGCGATTTGGTCCCTCGACGGTTTCTTGGGGAGGCGTGGTCAATCATCATTTGGACACGATCGCCGGTGGACATTCCCGAGCTCCATGAGGAGTGAGCAAGGGCATTGGAGCTGCGCCATGAGGCTGCTACCTCTTGAGCACTGCGTTGGTTTTCCCCGAAGAGGAAGGGATGATGCAGCAAAGTAGCGTAAGTATTTCCCTCAGTTTTTGAGAACCAAGGTATCAATCTAGTAGGAGGCTACGCGTGAGTCCCTCGCACCTGCACAAAACAAATAAATCCTCGCAACCAACGCAAATAGGGGTTGTCAATCCCTATAGGGCCACTTACGAGAGTGAGATCTGATAGATATGATAAGATAATGTTTTTGGTATTTTTATGATAAAAGATGCAAAGTAAAATAAAGGCAAAGTAAATAGCAAAGGAAATAACTAAGTAGTAGGAGATTAATTTGATGAAGATGAAGATGGACACGGGGGCCATAGGTTTCACTAGTGGCTTCTCTCGAGAGCATAAGTATTCTACGGTGGGTGAACAAATTACTGTTGAGCAATTTACAGAATTGAACATAGTTATGAGAATATCTAGGTATGATCATGTATATAGGCATCACGTCCGAGACAAGTAGACCGACTCCTACCTGCATCTACTACTATTACTCCACTCATCGACCGCTACCCAGCATGCATCTAGAGTATTAAGTTAAAAACAGAGTAACGCCTTAAGCAACATGACATGATGTAGAGGGATAGACTCATGTAATATGAAGAAAACCCCATCTTGTTATCCTTGATGACAACAATACAATACGTGGCTTGCTGCCCTTACTGTCACCGGGAAAGGACACCGCAAGATTGAACCCAAAGCTAAGCACTTCTCCCATTGCAAGAAAGATCAATCTAGTAGGCCAAACCAAACTGATAATTCGAAGAGACTTGCAAAGATAACCAATCATACATAAAAGAATTCAGAGAAGATTCAAATATTATTCATAGATAGACTTGATCATAAACCCACAATTCATCGGTCTCAACAAACACACCGCAAAAAGAAGATTACATCGAATAGATCTTGTCAGGACCCCGACTCGATGTCACATCGATCTAGCTGGTAACACCTCATATCACTTTGCGGCCTCACGCACGGTATCCCCACGGGTGTCGTCTTACCTTTTCCCGGGACCGTTTGCGCCTTTTGGCTCACGTATATGATAGTGTCGCTAGCATCCATATGATAAAGAGCCCGGGCTGACATGACTAGTCGTAAACCCAAAGTGGCATAGACTTACAGGGACAGGCATCCATGACCCAGCTTCGAACGTGTCGGTCATCAGCAAGTGGGTCCGGGCTGTAGCACTGGGCTAGCAGGACTCCGGTAAACCGGGCTGTAGCGGGCTAACAGGACTCCGGTACTCAAAGCGTGACATTTCCCCGAAGGGATAGACACAGGAACGAAGAAGGACACATGCCGGCCAGCCTAAGTGTTCCAGAGCAGTAGCAAGCTACCATGGCTCAGCGGTAACACTAGGAGACATTTCCCGGTAAGAGAGGCTACTAAAGATAAACAACTAGATAGTCAGATCCCACACATACCAAGCATTTCAATCATACACACAATATGCTCGATATGTGCGAATACAACGAAGCATCACAACATGACTCTACGACACAAGTACTTTATTTAAGGCTCAGGGAGCCATACATAACATACACAAAGATACGGGTCTCACGACCCCACATACAAGTCATACAATCATACAAACCAACAGCGGAAGTACTTTGTCTGGGTACAGACAACTAGTAAAATAAAAGAGGCTTGGAAGCCTAACTATACTACGTGGTCCATCACAAGCTCAGGGTCACCACCTGGGTCTTTAGCCTACTCGTTGATGTCAACGTCTACATAGAACCCATCAGAAGGGGTTGCAGCGTCTTCTGTAAAAATGTAGATTATAGCAACATGAGTACAAAGGTACTCAGCAAGACTTACATCAGATCCTACATACATGCATAGTATCAAGAAGGGTCGGTGGAGTTATTGCAGCAAGCCAGCTTTGACTCTTGGCTAGGCTATCCTACGATACTCCAACTTGAAATAGTTTTGCGCACACGAGTCCACTACTCACCACTTCAATACACTACCGAGGATCCACCTTCGTCTTCCTACGGAAGAGCCATCCTCGGCACTCACACTTATCTTGAGGCTTTTAATAGTTTCCATTTACTTGTCTATGAACTGTATAGGCAACCAAGTAGTCCTTTACCGCGGACGCGGCTATTCGAATAGATCATGTTAACCCTGCAGGGGGTACTTCTTCATACACGCTCTCACCACTTACCGTCGTTTACACGACATGTACTCGGCAACCTTCAAGCGGAAGCCCAACGTGGGTGTCGGCCACGACCTACCTAATCACCTAAGCTTCCAGTCCAGGTTTATCGCCTATTCAGGTTCCATCCGCAGGGAGTCCGGCCGAGGTTTCCCATACAGCCCCGAACGATGTGAACAGGGTTCCCGAGATACCTAACGGGTATTCGGTACACCGTGCCACGTACCTACCGCATCACAGCCCACCCCTACGGTCAGCGCTGTCCACGGCCTCCAGTAGGCTACAAACACCAGAAACTACTTGCAACTCCTGGACGGAGAACTAGGGTGAATAAGAAGTCGAGAGGGTCCATTGGTTTCGGGCCCAATGCATGGTAGTAGCTGATTCTTAAATCACACATACAGATCTCAGTGCTTAAGGTCGGCTTCAATGAAACAACCCACCATGTACTCCTACATGGCCTCTCATCGATACCTTTACCAAATCGTGTTCACCACACCACTCTCATTACCGACACAATCATTTCACTCTAGCCCATCACCCAGATGAACCAGACCTGACACGACTCTAAGCATAGCAGGCATAGCAAGGTAGGAACAACACATACATATGGCTCAATCAACTCCTACACATGCTAGTGGGTTTCATCTAGTTACTGTGGCAATGACAGGTCATGCAGAGGAAATGGGTTCAACTACCGTAGCACACAGCAGTTTGAATCGCGTTGTCTTAATGCAGTAAAAGAGAGCAGGAGCGAGAACATGGGATTGTATCGATATGATCAAATGGTTGGTTGCTTGCCTGATGGTTCGTTGCACGGATACGGTTCTTCGTTAGGGTAATCACGGTACTCCTCGGGAACAGATCCTGTCGCAAAGGACATCGATATACAAGCATCACCAAACAATGTGCAACAATATGATGCATGCATGAAACATGGCAATATGAGTGTGTTGGGCTAATGCAACTAAAACCAGAAGTGTTTGAACAAATTTGAATCAAAGATTCAAATTTCAAATTCAAATATGGCCTTTTAAAGTGCCTTTTCTTGTTCTGATTAAAACATCAACTTAACTTGTTTGATCATGCATGGAAATGGTACAGATGGATAGATTGGATTTTTCTGATCATTTTTCATATATAATTTGTCCAATTTGGAGTTACAGAATAAAAGTTATGAATTTTTGAAGTTTAATTAATATTCTGGAATTTCCTGATTTAATTTAAATCCAGAAATTCAATTACTGCGTCAGCCTGACGTCACAGTGACATCAGCAGGTCAACAGGGCTGGCTCGGGTCAAACCTGACGTGTGGGGGCCACACGTCAGTGACAGGGGGGTTAAACAGATTTAAATTAATTCTAATTACTAATTAGTGGCGCTGGGGCCCACTGTCAGTGTCAGGGGGGTTGACTAACAGTAGTTAGCGCTAACCTAACCACCTGGCCGACAGGGCCCACGCGTCAGTGACCCTGGGGGGTCAAACCCCAGGTTGGTCAAGTCAAACCCCACCGGCGACATGACGCCGGCGAGATCCGAGACGGCGGCGAGAGTGCTTTTTGCCATTCCGGCGACCAAATGGACGGCGGAAGGCATCTACGTGTTGCTGAGGCTGAGCCGCGTCTATTGGTGGTGGTGGTTGGGCTCGGGGTGGCCGGAGTTGACGACGGCGAGCTCGGCTGCGGCGGCCGGAGTTCGGGTGCGGTCGGGATCAGTGTTGCAGGGGGTTTGGGGAGGCGTTGGTGCGTTCTACGTGCTCCTGGTGATGTGTGGAGCACGCTGGTGTGCTCGGTTGGGCGCTACGGCGACCGTGGCCACGACGGCGACATCGCCGGCGGCGTGGAGCTCTCGGTCGAGGTGGAGCTAGGGCCTAGAGGTTGGGAGAGACCAGGGAAGAAGGGGGAAACGCTCCGGGGGCTCACCGCGGTTGCAGTGGGCGTCGAAGCGGGCTCGGGGACGCGCCGGAGACGACGAATTTGACGGCGACGGTAGTCGGAGTCCGAAGAGGGGAACGGCGACGTGGCGGCGATGCAGGGCTTCCAGGGAGCTGTGGAGCGGTGGGGAGGAAGAGGGAGTTGTGGCGGAGCTTCTGAGCTAATCGGGGGAGCGAGGGGTGGTCGGAGGCGGTGGCTATGGCGAACGGCGGCGACGGTCGTGTTCGGCCGAGCGAGAGAGAGAGCGAGAGAGAGGAAGGAGAGAGCCAGGGAGAGTGAGAGAGAGCAGGGGGGATCGGGACGGGCTGCGGGCGTCGTCCACGCGGCCAGGAGGGCGTCGGCAAGCAGGAGGTGGCCGCGCGGCCGCGCGCGCGCGAGCACGCAGCAGCTTCGGGGCGTGGGGAGGAAGACGACGGGGAGCTACAGTGCTGGGCTGGGTCGGTTGCTGGCTGGGCCGGCCAGCTGGCTGGGCCGCACAGGTAAGTCTTTCTCCCTTTCTTTTCTGTTTTCTGTTTTATTTAATATATCTGCAATTTTGTTGAATTAAATAAAATACCTAGGCAACTTTAAAAATCACCAAACTATTCCTGGTCCATAGTTGGATTATTTCCAACATGAAACATTTTAGTTTGGAGATATTTGAGCATTTAAATATTTTATATTATTTTAGATGCCCAAATTCAAATAGTTATGATTTAATTCAAAAACCCTAGGATGGCCTAGGAAAATGTGCACCACTTTTGCAGAGGTTCTGAACCAAGACAAAAATGATGGGCATTTTAGAAGGGCATTTCAGGTTCATTGAAAATTATTTTAGTAAACCCTAGTTGGTTTCAGAGGGGACTGGGGGTTCTGTCATCCCCATTTCAAGTTTCTGCTGAAAGAGTAAACATGATGCAACACTCTAATGCATGACTAGCTAGGGTGTGACAACTCACCCCCACTCAAAAGAATCTCGTCCCGAGATTTGGGTTCCTCCGGGAAGAAGGCGGGATACTCGAGTCGAAGACGATCCTCCCTTTCCCAAGTTGCTTCATCTTCAGAATGGTGCGACCATTGAACTTTGAGGAACTTGATGTTATGACGTCGCGTGGTACGCTCGGCCTGATCGAGGATACGGATGGGGTACTCTCGATATGTAAGATCATCTTGGAGATCAAGCGTTTCATGGTCCACTTCACGGATAGGATCCGAGAAGCAACGCCTGAGTTGAGAAACGTGGAAGACATCGTGAACTCTGGAGAGGTGCGGAGGTAGTTCCAATTGGTAGGCAACTTCTCCTCGTTTGGCAAGAATGCGAAAAGGTCCAATGTAACGAGGAGCCAATTTGCCTTTGATACCGAAACGATGGGTTCCCTTCAGAGGGGTGACCCGAAGATAAGCCTTCTCGTCAACCTCGAAAGTCATAGCCTTATGTTTTCGGTCATATTGACTCTTTTGACGAGATTGGGCTGTTTTCAACTTCTCACGAACGATACGAACTTGTTCTTCTGCTTCCTGAATCATATCCGGGCCAAAGAATTTTCTTTCCCCGGTTTCTGACCAGTTAAGGGGTGTTCGACATCGTCGTCCATAGAGAACTTCAAAAGGGGCTTTACCCAAGCTAGATTGATAGCTGTTGTTGTAAGCGAATTCGGCAAATGGAAGGCACTTCTCCCAGTCCATTCCGAAAGAGATAACGGAGGCTCGAAGCATGTCTTCTAGAATTTGGTTGACGCGTTCCACTTGACCACTTGACTGAGGGTGGAAAGCGGTGCTAAAGGAGAGACGAGTTCCCATAGCATTTTGGAAACTTTCCCAAAATCGAGAGGTGAAAAGACTTCCTCGATCCGAATTGATTTCCAAAGGAACACCATGGAGGGACACTATTCGGGAGATGTATAAGTCTGCCAGCTGGCTAGCGGTTATACTCTCACGAACAGGTAAGAAATGAGCTACTTTGGAAAGACGATCGACCACGACGAAAATAGCATTATTCCCTCTCTTGGTCCTGGGAAACCCGGTAATGAAATCCATACCAATTTTATCCCATTTCCATTCAGGAATAGCTAAGGGTTGAAGGGTGCCAGCAGGCCGTTGATGCTCTGCTTTTACACGACGACAGACGTCGCAATTGGCAATATACTGAGCAATTTCTCTCTTCATCCTAGTCCACCAGAACCTCTGGCGTAGGTCCTGATACATCTTAGTACTACCGGGATGAATAGTGAGAGGAGATTCATGAGCTTCCTTAAGGATTAAACGCCTTAGGTTGCGCACTTTGGGAACCACTAGTCGATCCCCGAAGTATACTACCCCTTGATCATCAATGGAGAAACAATTTGCAATTCCTTTCTGAATGTTCCTCTTGATGTGGGAGATTCCCGGATCTACCTTCTGTGCTTTGATAATTTGATCCGTAAGGGTAGGTTTTGCCACCAAGGTGGAAAGAAAACCTTGAGGTACAATATGAAGGTTAAGCTTACGAAATTCCTCATGGAGAAGCGGTTGACTTTGTTGTAACATCAGGTTGTTACAATAAGATTTACGACTTAGCGCATCAGCCATGACGTTGGCTTTCCCTGGGGTATAGGTTATTCCTAAGTCGAAGTCTGTGATCAATTCAACCCAACGTCTCTGTCTGAGATTCAAATCCGGTTGGGTGAAAATGTACTTCAGGCTTTGGTGATCAGTGAATATTTCGCAACGATTACCGAGGAGGTAATGTCGCCAGGTCTTAAGTGCATAGACTACGGCTGCAAGCTCTAGATCATGAGTAGGATAATTCTCCTCATGTGGGTGCAATTGCCGTGAAGCGTAAGCAATTACGTGTCGATCTTGCATGAGAATGCAACCTAGCCCTTGTCGTGAGGCGTCGCAGTAGATAACAAAGTCCTTGGAGAAGTCTGGCGGTACCAGCACGGGAGCAGAAGTCAGGCGTCTTTTCAGTTCCTGAAAGCTGTGCTCACATTGTGGAGTCCATTCGAACTTCTTATCTTTCTTGAGGAGTTCGGTTAGAGGTTTAGCAACTTTGGAGAAGTTCTCGACAAAGCGACGACAATAGCTCGCTAAGCCTAGAAAACTCCGAACTTGCTTGACCGATTCGGGTGGAGTCCAATCAAGGACGGCTTGAACTCGCTCAGGGTTAACAGCAATACCTTTACCAGATATTACATGACCCAGATAGGTCACTTCTGACAACCAGAATTCACATTTAGAGAATTTGGCATAAAGGCGAGGCTCTCGAAGTTTCTTCAACACTAGCCTTAGATGTTCGGCATGTTCTTCCTCGTTCTTAGAGTAGATGAGTATATCATCGAGATAAACTACGACGAATTTATCCAAATACTCCATGAAGATTGAGTTCATTAACCGAGAAAAAATGGCTGGAGCGTTGGTTAAACCGAAGGACATGACGGTGTACTCGTATTGGCCATAGCGAGTAACAAAGGCCGTTTTAGGAATGTCCCCGTTTCTGATTTTGATTTGATGGTAGCCCAACCTCAAATCCATCTTGGAGAAGACTGAGGATCCAGCGAGCTGATCATACAGGTCGTTGATCCTGGGAAGCGGGTATTTGTTCTTGATTGTTACCAAATTGACAGGTCGGTAATCTACAACCATCCGGTCCGTACCATCCTTCTTCTTGACGAATAGGACGGGGCAAGCCCACGGAGATGAACTAGGTCGGATGAAACCCTTTTTCAAGGATTCATCGAGTTGTTTCTTAAGCTCGGCTAGTTCTAGGGGTGCCATCTTGTAGGGTCTTCTAGCAATCGGAACGGTTCCTGGAATGAGGTCTATTACGAACTCAACATCCCTGTCAGGTGGGACACCTGGCAATTCCTCTGGAAAGACATCCGGGAAGTCACAGACTACCGGAACATCCTCAAGGTCTGGCAAAGGGCTGGCGTTAAGAGAATATAATTGTCGCTTGGCTATTCGAGTCAAAACATTGACTATCTTCCCCGAAGGATGGGTGAGTTGAACGGTCCTAGAGAAGCAATCAATTTTGGCTTGATGAGCTGACATCCAGTCCATACCCAAAATGATATTTATATCTGAAGATTTAAGGGCTATCAAAGATGCGAGAAAAACAAGTCTATCGACTTGGATTTCATTTCCATGGCTTACTCTAGAAGTTTGCCATTTGGATCCCGGAGTTTGAATTACCATGGAGGATGGCAAGTCACAGAATGCAACGTTATGCAAACGAGCATAATTTTCAGATATAAAAGAATGAGAGGCTCCTGTATCGAAAAGAACAGATGCCGGGTGGCAACTAACAAGAAGCGTACCGAGAACGATGTTGGGATCTTCTTGAGCTTCTTCGGCAGAGATACAATTGACCTGGCCACGTGAAGCGGTGACCGGTTTAGCGTGGAATACTTTCCCTGTCGGCTTGCCACGGCCAACAGCTTTAGCAGATTGATTGGGGTTGGTCTGGGGGCACTCCCGCATATAGTGACCAGATTCCCCACACTTGAAACAAGTCACGGAACTGGTACGTGGAGGAGCATTATTGGTTGGACCCCCATAGGGCTTGGCCGGTGCAGACTGTTGAACAGGGCGAGGCGCCTGGAAAGATGACCTCGGTGTGAACCTGGGTGGCAGGGCGGTGTTAGGTACCCACACGCGGCGCTTCTGAGGACCAGCACCGGATGAGGAACCCATGTCACGTCCATGCTTGCGTGTTGCGTCATAGTCAGTCTGACCAGTTTCAGCACTGATGGCTTTGTTGACAAGTTTCGAAAAAGATGTGCACTCATGCAGACGGAGGTCGCGGCGAAGCTCAGGACTAAGGCCCTTACGGAACCTTGCTTGCTTCTTGGCGTCTGTAGACACTTCCTCAGTTGCATATCGAGCGAGATTACCGAACTCTCTGCTATAGGCATCCACAGAAAGTCGGCCTTGGGTGAAACTGCAAAATTCTTCACGTTTACGGTCCATGAGACCCTCCGGAATGTGATGTTCGGGGAAAGCCTCACTGAACTCAGCCCAAGTTGTGACATGGCCTGCTGGGCGCATAGCTCCATAATTCTCCCACCATAGACTGGCGGGGCCTTCAAGATGATATGCAGCAAAGGTGACCTTGTCAGCCTCCGCTACCAATGCAGAACGCAGCTTGTGAGAGATACTGCGAAGCCAGTCATCAGCGTCGAGAGGCTCGACGGAGTGGTGGAACGTGGGTGGATGTAATTTGATAAAATCGCTGAGTGACACCACGTTAACCCTCTGATGGTGTGCTGTATTCTGTTCAATACGCTCCAACAAACGGTTTGTCTCCCGCTTGTTTCTCTCAGCTTCCATCATCACCTCGGCTAGTGAAGGAGGATGAGGCAGATTTTCATTCCTGGCTTCACTGCCTTCGGCCTGCTCTTGAGAAGCAGGGTTGGCGCGCGTGTTGACCATCCTAGGTAAACAAGACAATGATTTAGTCAGAATGATAAAATTCCGACATAGGAATACATAATGTAAGGAATAACTCGGAATGCAAGATGATCATCCGTATGACATGGTAGATACAGAAACTGCTTCTTTATTCCATCGTCATACACACCATACAAGGTTTAGTACAAGACCAAACAAAGTACCATTACGGTGAAAAGGGATTACATCTCATCGGAGGCATTCCAAGCTCCTATACATTATTTTTCTACATCTCCGGAAGAGTACAAACTAGAACATATCCCACGAGTCACGCGGAACGATAGATGACACAGCTAGTGCGAACTAGTGATGCTACCCCTAACTCAGACCGATCCGTAGTAGTCCTCATAAAAGTCACCTCCATAGCCTGGAAGCTCAACATGTTCATCCGGAGACAGACGATCTCGCGGAGCTTGTGGACCATAGGGGCTAGGATGAGGCCTTGGACCAACAAACGGTGGCCTGCGGGGACCGCGAGGTGGGGTGATGCCTCCTACATCACGCCAAACCATCACGTCTGGCAGAGCAGATCTCACAGGATAGAGATCGCGCATATCTGAATATCCAGCTTGCACCGCCGGTGCGAACCGAGTCAAAGTGGCCCAGTGGTCAGCACGGGTATTGAAGAGCTCTAACCTTAAGGCCCGATTTTCACGGTCCTTATCCTCGAGCATCTCAGCAGTGGTGCGAGTTCGTGAATCCTCCTGAGTAGGGTCAGCATAGATAGCCTGGAGATACCCTTGTGCTCCCGGAAGTGATCCTGGCATATACCGGAAATCAGAGTCCCGAAATAAACCAGATCTGACTCGCATAATGGTCATCATGGAATAGGCGGCATCCTGCACAACCATCTCAATAGTAACCCCGAGTCCATAGGAGCAGTGAAGAGGCTCGGTGGATCCAGGATAAGATGGAAATATCCTGACAGTGCAGAGATACTGGCTTTGATTGAAATCTCGGAATTGCTCTTCGACCGTGTACTCAGGATACCAGCGATATCCAGCCTCAGTCATTACCCTGACCAACTTAGCAGTATGGCCGGGTACATCTAGGCATCGAGTCAGGCGAACCACTTGATTGAGGTCGCGAGTGGCCATCTGAAAGCACAGTTATCATGCAAAGGCATTAGAATTTCTAGCAAAATTTCGGCAGCATAACAGCTGTAAATGCTCAAAAAGGATATTGAGACATTTGACAAAGGATTTCGTACACACTCAACATCATCACATCGAAGTTCTGGAACCATTCTAACAACATAATGTGGTAGTAGAACTGAACTAGGCTTGTAACCATCAAACTTATAAGGTACTACTGATTAGTAACACGTGATCCTGATAGAGAGAACAGACCCTAATTCCTTAACCCCCGGTGGAAGAATGGACTGACTCAGATCAGATAGTCATAAGGTATAAGGAGTAAAAGAGCCTTACGTTCCAACCCACAAACAATTCCCCTACATATAACTAAAGAATTTCTAGACTCAACATCGACCAGTTTGGCTTGGAGAACCTACAGGCAGTCCGGCTCTGATGCCAACGCTGTCAGGACCCCGACTCGATGTCACATCGATCTAGCTGGTAACACCTCATATCACTTTGCGGCCTCACGCACGGTATCCCCACGGGTGTCGTCTTACCTTTTCCCGGGACCGTTTGCGCCTTTTGGCTCACGTATATGATAGTGTCGCTAGCATCCATATGATAAAGAGCCCGGGCTGACATGACTAGTCGTAAACCCAAAGTGGCACAGACTTACAGGGACAGGCATCCATGACCCAGCTTCGAACGTGTCGGTCATCAGCAAGTGGGTCCGGGCTGTAGCACTGGGCTAGCAGGACTCCGGTAAACCGGGCTGTAGCGGGCTAACAGGACTCCGGTACTCAAAG
>NC_057806.1:129781899-129783314 GCF_018294505.1 Triticum aestivum
TGCACGGATACGGTTCTTCGTTAGGGTAATCACGGTACTCCTCGGGAACAGATCCTGTCGCAAAGGACATCGATATACAAGCATCACCAAACAATGTGCAACAATATGATGCATGCATGAAACATGGCAATATGAGTGTGTTGGGCTAATGCAACTAAAACCAGAAGTGTTTGAACAAATTTGAATCAAAGATTCAAATTTCAAATTCAAATATGGCCTTTTAAAGTGCCTTTTCTTGTTCTGATTAAAACATCAACTTAACTTGTTTGATCATGCATGGAAATGGTACAGATGGATAGATTGGATTTTTCTGATCATTTTTCATATATAATTTGTCCAATTTGGAGTTACAGAATAAAAGTTATGAATTTTTGAAGTTTAATTAATATTCTGGAATTTCCTGATTTAATTTAAATCCAGAAATTCAATTACTGCGTCAGCCTGACGTCACAGTGACATCAGCAGGTCAACAGGGCTGGCTCGGGTCAAACCTGACGTGTGGGGGCCACACGTCAGTGACAGGGGGGGTTAAACAGATTTAAATTAATTCTAATTACTAATTAGTGGCGCTGGGGCCCACTGTCAGTGTCAGGGGGGTTGACTAACAGTAGTTAGCGCTAACCTAACCACCTGGCCGACAGGGCCCACGCGTCAGTGACCCTGGGGGGTCAAACCCCAGGTTGGTCAAGTCAAACCCCACCGGCGACATGACGCCGGCGAGATCCGAGACGGCGGCGAGAGTGCTTTTTGCCATTCCGGCGACCAAATGGACAGTGGAAGGCATCTACGTGTTGCTGAGGCTGAGCCGCGTCTATTGGTGGTGGTGGTTGGGCTCGGGGTGGCCGGAGTTGACGACGGCGAGCTCGGCTGCGGCGGCCGGAGTTCGGGTGCGGTCGGGATCAGTGTTGCAGGGGGTTTGGGGAGGCGTTGGTGCGTTCTACGTGCTCCTGGTGATGTGTGGAGCACGCTGGTGTGCTCGGTTGGGCGCTACGGCGACCGTGGCCACGACGGCGACATCGCCGGCGGCGTGGAGCTCTCGGTCGAGGTGGAGCTAGGGCCTAGAGGTCGGGAGAGACCAGGGAAGAAGGGGGAAACGCTCCGGGGGCTCACCGCGGTTGCAGTGGGCGTCGAAGCGGGCTCGGGGACGCGCCGGAGACGACGAATTTGACGGCGACGGTGGTCGGAGTCCGAAGAGGGGAACGGCGACGTGGCGGCGATGCAGGGCTTCCGGGGAGCTGTGGAGCGGTGGGGAGGAAGAGGGAGTTGTGGCGGAGCTTCTGAGCTAATCGGGGGAGCGAGGGGTGGTCGGAGGCGGTGGCTATGGCGAACGGCGGCGACGGTCGTGTTCGGCCGAGCGAGAGAGAGAGCGAGAGAGAGGAAGGAGAGAGCCAGGGAGAGTGAGAGAGAGCAGGGGG
>NC_057806.1:130084003-130216268 GCF_018294505.1 Triticum aestivum
GATAGTATATTTATATGTGAAAACCTCTCTTTCTTTATTACTTCCTATTAATTGCAACGATGAACAAAACTATGTTTGTCAACTCTCAACAACTTTTATTCATCATACTCTTTATATATGAAGTCATTACTCTCCATAAGATCAATATGACCTCTTTATTTCTTTTTATTCCTACTTTTATTCCCTCAAGATCATAGCAAGATAACCAAGCCCTTGACTCAAAGCTAATATTTATTATATATAGCTCACGGACTCGATTACATAGAAGGATCATAAAGCATAACTCAAAACTAGATCATACTAAAACTTTATTCTACTAGATCAAGATATAACCAAAAGGATCGAACTAAGAAAAACGGTACAGATAGAAGTGTGATGGTGATACGATACTGGGGTACTCCCCCAAGCTTGGCAGTTGCCAAGGGGAGTGCCCATACGCATGTATTTATGTCTCTTTCTTTGGAGGTGGTGATGTGATATCTTGGCGATGATGCCCCTCAGGATACGATTCTCTTCCTCGAGCTTATTGACTTGCTGCTTGAGGTCCATTATTTCCTTACGGAGCTTGCCCGTGACGGCTAAAGCTCCTTTCACCCATGGATGTTGCATAGCTGCAGGGGAACAAGTAACACTCTTTTCCATATTTTCATAAGAAAGAAATCTAACATTGGAAGGGGTGAACGAGTTTGGAATAGCTGAGCTCTGTAGTTCCCCCATTGTGAATCTGGCTCGAAAACGAGAAGTAACTTCTTTATCCTCTTCCATGGCATCTATCATTTTCAAGTCGGCCTCCATCTCTTCCTCCATTGATGGCCCAAAGTGATCAGCATCACTTTTTGCTCCTGGTCCCGGTGTCGGGTGGGATACCCGGCTCTCCCCAACCGACTCTTGAGAAGACATCCCGATCTAAATCTGCAGCAGAAAGAACTCGAAACAAAAATAGAGGATATTTGCGTGGTACGGTGGTGAAAACCTTCGGGAGATTATATAATGAATTTTACCGACCAAAAGAAGTATCATGCAAGAAAATGGAGTCCAGAGGGCACACAAGGCAGGGGGTGCGCCCAGGGGGTAGGGTGCGCCCTCCACACTCGTGGACGCCTCGTGTCCTTTCCGGACTGCTTCTTATTTTCCTATTTTCTTAAATATTCCAAAAAACGGAGAAAAATTGCTATTAGAACTGTTTTGGAGTCGGTTTACTTACTGTACCACATACCTCTTCCTTTTCGGAGGCTGAAACGTTACAAAAGGTGTCCCTTATATACTCCTCCGAGGTTACGGTTTCAATAACATTAGTTTCAATATTTATAGGATTACCTGAGATATAATGTTTGATTCTTTGACCGTTCACTATCCTCAGATTTGTGCCTTTGAATTTGTTGATTTTTATGGCACCTGAATGATAGATCTCCTCGATAATGTAAGGACCTTCCCATTTAGAGAGGAGCTTTCCTGCAAAAAATCTTAAACGAGAGTTGTATAACAATACATAATCACCTACATTAAACTCACGTTTTTGTACCCTTTTGTCATGCCATCTTTTAACTTTTTCTTTAAACAGTTTGGCATTCTCATAGGCCTGGGTTCTCCACTCATCAAGTGAGCTAATGTTAAATAGTCTGTTCTTACCAGCAAGTTGAAGTCATAGTTGAGCTCTTTAATGGCCCAATATGCCTTATGTTCTAGTTCGAGAAGTGCTACCTCTTGAGCATTGCGTTGTTTTTCCCTTGAAGAGGAAAGGGTGATGCAGTAAAGCAGTGTAAGTATTTCCCTCAGTTTTTGAGAACCAAGGTATCAATCCAGTAGGAGACCACGCGCGAGTCACCTCGTACCTACACAAACAAATAAGAACCTCGCAACCAATGCGATAAAGGGGTTGTCAATCCCTTCACGGCCACTTGCAAGAGTGGGATCTGATAGAGATGATAATAATAAGGTAAATATGTTTGGTATTTTTATGATATAGATTGAAAGTAAATAAAGAAAAATAAACGGCGCCAGAAATAGCTTGTTGACGGGATATTAATATGATGGAAAATAGACCCGGGGGCCATAGGTTTCACTAGTGGCTTCTCTCAAGATAGCATACATATTACGGTGGGTGAACAAATTACTGTCGAGCAATTGATAGAAAAGCGAATAATTATGAGAATATCTAGGCATGATCATGTATATAGGCATCACATCTGCGACAAGTAGACCGACTCCTGCCTGCATCTACTACTATTACTCCACACATCGACCGCTATCCAGCATGGATCTAGAGTATTAAGTTCATAAGAACAGAGTAACGCCTTAAGCAAGATGACATGATGTAGAGGGATAAACTCATGCAATATGATGTAAAACCCATCCTTTTATCCTCGATGGCAACAATACAATACATGTCGGTTCCCTTTCTATCACTGGAATCAAGCACCGCGGGATTGAACCCAAAGCTAAGAACTTCTCCCATTGCAAGAAAGATCAATCTAGTAGGCCAAACCAAACTGATAATTCGAAGAGACTTGCAAAGATAAACCAATCATACATAAAAGAATTCAGAGAAGATTCAAATATTATTCATAGATAGACTTGATCATAAACCCACAATTCATCGGATCTCGACAAACACACCACAAAAGAAGATTACATCGAATAGATCTCCAAGAGAATCAAGGAGAACTTTGTATTGAGATCCAAAGAGAGAGAAGAAGCCATATAGCTATGGACCCGTAGGTCTGAAGTAAACTACTCAGACATCATCGGAGAGGCCATGGAGTTGATGTAGAGGCCCTCCGTGATCAATGCCCCCTCCGGCGGAGCTCCAGAAAAGGCCCCAAGATGGGATCTCTTGGGTACATAAGGTTGCAGTGGTGGAATTAGGGTTTTGTGGTGCTCTTGGATGTTTTCGGGGTACGTGGATATATATAGGAGGAAGAAGTAGGTCGGTGGAGCAACAAGGGGTTCACGAGGGTGGAGGGCGCGCCCAGGGGGTGGGCGCGCCCCCTGCCTCGTGGCCTCCTCGATTGTTTCTTAACGACACTCCAAGTCCCATGGATCACATTTGTTGAGAAAATCACGTTCCCGAAGGTTTCATTCTGTTTGGACTCAGTTTGATATTCCTTTTCAGCGGAACACTGAAATAGGCAAAAAAACAGCAATTTGGGTTGGGCCTCCGGTTAATAGGTTAGTCCCAAAAATAATATAAAAGTGTAAAAATAAGCCCATTAACATCAAAAATAGATAATATAATAGCATGGAATAATCAAAAATTATAGATACGTTGGAGACATATCAAGAAGTAAGTGACATGCTTTTCCATAAACCATTTTATATGGAGACATACCCATAGGATTTTTATATGCAGTTCTATAGGCCCATAATGCATCATGAAGTTTCTTGGAACAATTCTTTATAGATCTATTAACAATCTTTTGTATAATTAATTTAAGCTCCCTATTGCTCAGTTGTACTTGACCACTAGACTATAGGTGATATGGAGATGCAATTCTATGATTAACATCATACTTAGCAAGCATTTTACTAAAAGCACCATGAAAAAAATGTGAACCACCATCAGTCATTAAGTATCTAGGGACTCCAAACCTTGGAAAAATAAGTTCTTTAAGCATCTTAATAGAGGTGTTATGATCAGCACTACTAGTTGGAATAGCTTCTACCCACTTAGTAACGTAATCAACAACAACTAAAATATGTGTATACCCATTAGAGGAAGGAAACGGTCCCATATAATCAAAGCCCCAAACATCAAATGGTTCAATAACAAGTGAACAATTCATAGGCATTTCTTGATGTCTACTAATATTACCAATTCTTTGACATTCATCACAAGACAAGACAAACTTACGGGCATCATTGAAGAGAGCAGGCCAATAAAAACCAGATTGCAATACCTTATGTGCAGTTCTATCTCCAGCATGGTGTCCTCCGTAAGCCTCAGAGTGATACTTGCATAGGATCTATTCATGTTCATGCTCAGGTACACAACGTCTAATAACACCATCTACTCCTTCTTTATAAAGGTGTGGGTCATCCCATAAGTAATGTCTTAAATCATAGAAAAACTTTTTGTTGTTGGTATGTGAAACTAGGTGGTATAAATTTAGCAACAATGTAATTAGCATAATCAGCATACCATGGAGCAGTACGAGAAGCATTTATGACAACTAATTGTTCATCAAGAAAGCTATCATCAATAGGTAGTGGGTCATCAAGAACATTCTCTAACCTAGATAAGTTGTCTGCAACGGGGTTCTCAGCTCCTTTTCTATTAATTATATGCAAATAAAATTCTTTTAGTAGGAGAACCCATCTAATAAGTCTAGGTTTAGCATCTTTCTTTTACATAAGATACTTAATAGCAACATGATCAGTTACTTTAGAATCAACAATATAAGGTCTGAACTTATCACAAGCAAATACAATTGCTAAAAATTCTTTTTCAGTAGTAGCATATTTTCTCTAGGCACTGTCTATAGTTTTACTAGCATATTGGATAACATTTAATTTCTTATCAACTCTTTATCCTAGAACAGCACCTACAACATAATCACTAGCATCACACATAATTTCAAAGGGTAAATTCCAATCAAGAGGCTGAACAATAGGTGCAGAAATCAAGGCTTTCTTAAGTATTTCAAATGCTTCTACACAATCATCATCAAAGACAAAAGGAACATCCTTTTGTAAGAGATTAGTTAGATGCTTGGAAATTTTTGAGAAGTCTTTAATGAACCTCCTATAAAAACCAGCATGACCAAGGAAACTTCTTATACCTTTAATGTCCTTAGGACACAACATCTTTTCAATAGCATCAACTTTAGCTTTATCAACTTTAATACCTCTTTTAGAAATTTTATGCCCCAAGACAATACCTTCACTAACCATAAAGTGGCACTTCTCCCAATTCAATACAACATTAGTTTGTTCACATCTCTGCAAAACTCGATCAAGGTTGCTTAAGCAATCATCAAAAGAAGTTCCATATACAGAAAAATCATCCATGCATACCTCAACAATCTTTTCACAGAAGTCAGAGAATGTAGCAGTTGTGCATCTTTGAAAGGTAGCAGGTGCATTACATAAACCAAAAGGCATACGTCTATAAGGAAAGGTACCGAAAGGGCAAGTAAAAGTGATCTTTTCCTGATCCTCTTTTGACACATGTATTTGAGAGAAACTAGAATAACCATCTAGAAAGCAAAAATTTGTATGTTTGGATAATCTCTCTAGCATTTGATCAATGAAAGGTAGAGGGTAATGATCATTTTTAGTAGCTTTATTTAATTTGCGGAAATCAATTACCATTCTATAACCTGTAACAATTCTTTGTGGGATCAATCCATCTTTATCATTTGGATCAATAGTAATACCTCCTTTCTTAGGGACACAATGGACATGACTTACCCACTAACTATCAGCAATGGGATAAATTATACCTGCCTCCAGAAGCTTTAGTATTTCTTTTCTTACCACTTCTTTCATCTTAGGATTTAACCGTCGTTGGTGATCAACAACTGGTTTAGCATCTTTCTCCAATTTTATTTTGTGCTCGCATAGAGTGGGTCTAATGCCCTTAAGATCATCAAGAGTATATCCAATAGCAGCACGGTGCTTCTTCAGAGTTTTCAATAATTTCTCTTCTTCCTGCTCTGAAAGGTTAGCACTAATAATAACAAGATATATCTTCTTTTCATCAAGATAAGCATATTTAAGAGTATCAGGTAATGGTTTAAGCTCAAACACGGGATCACCCTTGGGTGGAGGAGGATCTCCTAGAATTTCAACAGGCAAGTTGTGTTTCAAAATAGGTCCCTGTTTAAAGAATACTTCATCTATTTCCCTTCTTTCACTCATAAACATATCATTTTCATGGTCTAGCAAATACTGTTCTAAAGGATCCTTAGGAGGCACGACAATAGAAGAAAGACCAATAATTTCATCTTTACTTGGCAATTCTTTATCATGGGGTTGTCTATGAAATTTAGCAAAATTAAAGTCATGAGACATATTGTCACACCCTAGCTAGTTCAAGCATTAGAATGTGCATCATGTTTAAATTTCTCTTAAATTTGAAATGGGGAAGGCAGAAACCCCCGACACCCCCCTGGAAACAACTAGGGTTTACTAAAATTATTTTCAATGAACCTGAAATGCCCTTCTAAAAAGTTCACCCTCTTTGTCTTGGGTTAAAACCTCTGGCAAAATTGGTGCACATTTTTCTAGGTCAACAGAAGGTCATTGAATTAAATCATAAGTATTTGAATTTGGGCATTTAAATGCTATAAAATAATTTAAATGCCGAAATAATTCTGGAAATAAATGTTTGCTGTTGGAAATAATCTAAACAGAGCCCACAATTATTTTCAGGATTTTTGGAAACATTTTAGTATTTTAATTAAAGCCCAACAGTTGCAGTTAAATAGAAAAACAGAAACAAATCAAAAAAAAAGAGAGAGGGAAGCCCACCTGGGCCTTACCTGTGCTGGCCAGCCCACCTGGCTCGGCCCAGCCACCTAGCCCTGCCAGTCGTCGTCGTCCTCCCACCAGAAGGACACGGAGCGCGTGGCCGGCGCCCGTGGCCACACGCCGGCCACCTCCTGCTTCCGCCGACGCCTGGAGACGCCTAGGGGTGCCACGCGACCCCCACCTCCCCCTCTCATCCTCGCTCACTCTCCCCCTCGTCTCCCTCACTCTCTCCCGCGATGGCCGAGCACGTCCCTCGCTGCCGATCGCCGTAGTTGCCACCAGAGCCACTCCCTCGCCCCTCCGACGAGCCCAATCGCTCCGCCTTGTCACCCTGGACCTCTCCGTCGACCCACGCAAGCTCGGACGACCCCAAGACGACGTGGTGCCCTTCTTCCCCGTCCACGGCCGCCGAACGCCGTCGTTCGATTCGCCGGCCTCAAGCCCTCCCCGAGCTCGCTGACCCCCTCTCCAACCTCCCTGTGAGCTCCCCCGCCTTTCCCCTATTCTTTCCCACGCGTTTGCACCCTCTAGGCCATAGTTCCACCATGGCCGAAGCTCGTCTCCGCTCAAGCTCGTCGCCGACGTCGCTCCGGCGACCATTTGGTCCTCCCGTGCTATACAACGTTCTTGCCACATCGCGTAGTGCCCCGCTAGCGCTTCAGTTCCCGTGTTTGCACGCCGCAGCCCACTCCCCGCACCTGGCTGAACTCCGGCCGCCGCCTTGGAGCTCGCCGTCGTCGTCTCTGGCCACCGTAGGCCCGGCCTCCACCACCACTAGATGCGCGACTGCAAGAGCTCTCCAACGAGCCCAAGAATGGCCTCGCCCGTGCCCTGTGGGTGTTTTCCGAGCTGCGCCACCGTCTCGGGCCTCGTCGGCGTCGAGTCGCCGGCGAGTTTGACCCAGTTTGACTCCTGGGTGGGCCCAGGTAGACCCCCCTGAGTCTATGACAGGTGGGGCCGGTCTGCTAACTAATCTAGGATTAGTTTTAATTAATTTTAATTAAATTAGTCACTGACATGTGGGCCCAGGCCCCACTGACAGCTAATTAATGTTAATCTAATCCTGTTAATTAGCTGAGAGGCTGACAGAAGGGGCCCACCAGTCAGGTTTGACCTGGGCTGGCGCCTTTGACCTGCTGAGGTCAGCATGACGCAATGCTGACGTAGTAATGCATTTTCTGGATTTATTTTTATTCAGGAATTTCCAGAAAATAGTTAAAACTTCTAAAAATCATAGCAAATCAACCATAGCTCCAAATGCAAAGATTTATATATGAAAAATGATCAGAAAAATTCAATCTATCCATCTGTAATGGTTTCATGCATTACAAAACAAGTTTACCCTGCTGTTAAGCAGAATAAGGAAATGCACTATTAAGGCCATGTTTAATGAGCTAATATTTGAATCTTTGATTCAAATAAGTTCATTCCTTTCTGTTATAGCTTGCATTAGGCCAAGACACATTCATATTGCCATGTCATAGCATGCATCATATTGTTGCATATCGTCATGTGTTGATTGTGTTCCGATGTGTTCTTCGTGGTAGGTTCTGCCTCCGAGGATATTCACGAGTATCCAACTGAAGGGCAGTATCCCACTACCACTCCATCAGGCAAGCAACCATTGATCATTCCGATACAAACCCATGTTCTCGCTTCTGCTCTTGTTTACTGCATTAAGACAACGCGATTCAAACTGCTGTGTGCTACGGTAGTTGAACCCTTATCCTCTGCATGACCTGTCATTGCCACAGTAACTAGATGAAACCCACTAGCATGTGTAGGAGTTGATTGAGCCATGTATGTGATTCCTACCTTGCTATGCCTGCTATGCTTAGAGTTGTGTCAGGTCTGGTTCATCTGGGTGATGGGCTAGAGTGAAATGCTTATGTCGGTAATGTGAGGGATGTGTTGAACATGTTTTGGTAAAGGTATCGATGAGAGGCCATGTAGGAGTACATGGTGGGTTGTTTCATTGAGGCCGTCCCTAAGAACTGAGATCTGTATGTGTGATTTAAGATGCAGTTACTACCGTACATTGGGCCCGAAACCAATGGACCCTCTCGGCTTCTTAATCACCCTAGTACTCTGTCCAGGAGTTGCAAATAGTTTCTGGTGTTTGTAGGTTATGTGTTGGCGGCCGTGCGTAGCGCTGACCCTAGGGGTGGGCTATGTTGCGGTAGATACACCGTGGCCGGGTATGCCGGGCGCCCGTTTGGCGTCTCGGGACCCTGTTCACATCGTTCGGGGCCGTATGTGGAAACCTCGGCCGGAACTCCCTGCGGATGGAACCTGGATAGGCGATAAACCTGGACTAGAGACTTAAGTGTTTAGGTAGGCCGTGGCGACACCCTCGCTGGGCTTCCGCTTGAAGGTTGCCGAGTACATGTCGTGTAAACGGCGGTAAGTGGTGAAAGCGTGTATGAAGAAGTACACCCCTGCAGGGTATAAAACTATTCGAATAGCCGCGTCCGCGGTAAAGGACTACTTGGTTGCCTATACAGTTCATAGACAAGTTAATGGATACTACTAAAAGACTCAAGATAAGTGTGAGTACCGAGGATGGCCCTCTCGTAGGATGACGAGGGAGGATCCCCGGTGGAGTATTGTGTTGGTGAGTAGTGGACTCGTGTGCGAAAACTATTTTACTGGTGGAGTTCCGTAGGATAGCTTAGCCAAGAGTCAAAGCTGGCTTGCTGCATTAACCCCACCACCTTCTTGAGAATAAGCATGTATAGTAGGTTCTGATGTAAGACTTGCTGAGTACCTTTGTACTCATGTTTGCTTAATTACTGTTTTCAGACGACAACACCGCCCCCTCCGATGGGTTCTACGTAGACCTTGACGTCGACGAGTGACTAGCCACCCAGGTGGTGATCCTGGCCATGGAGGGCCCTATGTAGATAGACAGGCTTCGAGAAGCCTTCTTTCTTTCTAGAGTCTGTACTCAGACTAGTTGCTTCCGCATGTGCTTGTATGATTGTATGACTTGAGTGTCGGGTCATGTGACCCCTATCTGTATGAACATGTTATGTATGGCTCTCTGGAGCCTTTAAATAAAGTACTTGAGTTGTAGAGTTTTGTTGTGATGCCATGTTGTATGTACTCATATCGGGCATATTGTGTGTATGATTGAAATGCTTGGTATGAGTGGGATCCGACAATCTAGTTGTTTATCCTTGGCAGCCTTTCTTATGGGGAAATGTAGTCTAGTGTTCCTCGAGCCATAGTAGTCCGCTACAGCCTGGTTCACCGGAGTCCTGCTAGCCCAGCACTACTGCTCAGGACACTTGACTGGCCGGCATGTGTTTCACTTCGTTCCTATGTCTGTCCCTTCGGGGAAATGTCACGCGGTGATATCCGGAGTCCTGCCTAGCCTGCTACAGCCCGGGTTCCCCGGAGTCCTGTTAGCCCAGTGCTACAGCCCGGAATCACTCGCTGATGACCGACATGCTCGATGTGATTCATGTATGCATGTCTCCATAGGTCTGCGCCGCTTTGGGTTCACGACTAGCCATGTCGGCCCGGGTTCTCTGTCATATGGATGCTAGCGACACTATCATATACGTGAGCCAAAAGGCGCAAACGGTCCCAGGCCATGGTAAGGCGACACCCGTGGGATACCGTGCATGAGGCCGCAAAGTGATATGAGGTGTTACCGGCTAGATCGATGTGACTTGGAATCAGGGTCCTGACAGCGTTGGTATCAGAGCTGGACTGCCTGTAGGTTCGTTGAGCCAAACTAGTCGATGTCGAGTCTAGAAATGCTTTAGTTATATGTAGGGGAATTGATTGTGGGAGGGAACGTAAGGCTCTTTTACTCCTTTACCCTATGCCTCTGATCTGAGTCATTGTCTTCTCATTCAACGTGGGTTAAGGACTAGGCTCTCTCCTTCTATCAGGTTCACGTGTTACTAATCCGTAGTAGCTTATAGGATTGATGCTACAAGCCCCAGTTCAGTTTCTACTATTTTAGTATGTCGCTAATTGGATCAGAATCTTGATATGATGTTGTTGAGTGGTATTGCGAACTGTTGTGGATGTCTCAAATCTTTTTCTAAGCATTTACAGCTGTTATGCTGTCCAATTTTCCCTAGAAATTCTGATGTCTTTGCATTGTGGTTGTGCTTTCAGATGGCCAACCATGTTCAAAACCAAGTGGTTCGCCTGACCCGGTGCCTCGGCGTGCCCGGTCATACTGCTATGTTAGTCCGGGTAATGATCGAGATGGGCTACCGTTGGTATCCCGAATACACCGTCAAAGAGCAGTTCCATGACTTTAATCAAAGCCAATATCTCTGCACTGTTAGGATATTTCCTTCTTATCCTGGATCTACCGAGCCCCTTCACTGTTCCTATGGACTCGGGGTTACTGCTGAGATGGCTGTGCAGGATGCTGCCTATTCCATGATGACCATCTTGCGAGTCTGGACTGGCCTGCTTCAGAACACCGACTTCCGTTACATGCCAGCTTCACTTCCGGGAGCGCAAGGGTATCTTCAGGCTATCTATGCTGACTCCACTCAGGAGGACTCATTAACTCGTACCACTACCGAGATGCTCGAAGATAAGGACCGAGAGAATCGGGCCTTGAGGCTGGAGCTTTTCAATACCCATGCTGATCATTGGGCCACATTGACTCGGTTTGCACCTGTGGTGCAAGCTGGATGTATGGATACAAGGGATCTGTATCCTGTGAGATCAGCTCTGCCAGACATGGTGGATTGGCGTGATGTGGGAGGCATCACCCCACCCCGTGGTCCCCGCAGGCCATCGTTTGTTGGTCCAAGACCTCATCCTAGCCCCTATGGTCCACAGGCTCCTCAGGACCGTCTAATCCCGGATGGTCACGTTGAACTTCCAGGCTATGGAGGTGACCTCTATGAGGACTACTACGGAGCTGTCTGAGTTAGTAGTAGTACCACTAGTATTGTAGTAGTTGTATCTCCACTATCCTGCGTGATTTGTGGAATATGACTTTGTGTGTAATCAATTCCGGAGGTGTAGACAAATAATGCATAGGAGCTTGGAATGCCTCCGATGAGATGTAATGTCTTTCATCATAGTTGTACTGTAGCTTGGGCTTGTACTAAACTATGTATGATGTGTATGACCGTTGGTATATATATGGCAGTTTTATATTACCATGACATACGGATGAACATCTCTGCATTCCGTGTTGTCCAATACATACTGCACTTCCTTGCTAAGTTTGGGCCATCATTGTCTAAACCGTTATCTTGTTTTCTCCTAGGATGGTCAACACCCGCAGCAACCCTGCTGCCTCGGAGTAGGGGGAAGCCAGTGCAGCTAGGGGTGAAAATCTGCCTCACCCGCCTTCTCTGGCCGAAGTGATGCTGGAGGCGGAAAGAAACAAGCGTGAGACTAACCGCCTGCTGGAGCGGATTGAGCAGAACACTGCACGCCACCCGCGAAATGACCTGGTGTCAATCAATGACTTTATCAAGCTGTACCCACCAAAGTTTAACTATTCCGTCGAGCCCCTCGACACGGATGACTGGCTTCGCAGCATCACCCACAAGCTACGTTCTGCCAACGTAGCCGAAGCCGACAAGGTTACCTATGCTGCCTATCACCTCGAAGGCCCTGCTAGCCTTTGGTGGGAAAACTTCGAAGCTATGCGCCCGGTCGGCCAAGTTACTACTTGGGCTGAGTTCAATGAGGCTTTCCGCGAGCATCACATTCCGGAAGGTCTCATGGATCGCAAGAGGGTGGAGTTCTGCAACTTCACCCAAGGAAGACTGACTGTGGATGCTTATAGTCATGAATTTGGAAATCTGGCATGCTATGCCCCTGAAGAGGTATCTACTGACGCTAAGAAGCAGGCAAGGTTCTGCAAGGGACTTAGCCCTGAGCTTCACCGCGATCTTCATCTGCACGAGTGCACCTCCTTTCAGAAGTTGGTCAATAAAGCCATCAGTGCTAAGATGGGCTAGACTGATTATGACACTTCACGCAAGCACTCCCATGATTTTGGCTCTTCATCCGGCTCTGGAGCTCAGAAGCGCCGGGTGTGGATTCCAAGCACGACACTGCCACCCAGGTTCATCCCGAGGCCATCCTTTGAGGCGCCTCGTCCCAACCAGCAATTTGCACTGCCCAAGCCCTATGGTGGCCCCGCTGCTAATGCTGCTCCACGCCCCAATGTGGTGACATGCTTTAAGTGTGGAGAGTCGGGTCATTATAGCCGAGAGTGTCCCCAGAACAACAACCCTGTTCAAACTGGAAAGTCTGTTGGCCGTGGTAAGCCCGCGGGAAAGACATTCTACGCCAAGCCGGTCACCACTGCACGTGGCCATGTCAACTATGTTTCAGCCGAGGAGGCTCATGAGGATCCCAACGTCGTCCTTGGTACACTCCTTGTTAACTGCCATCCGGCATCTGTTCTTTTCGATACTGGAGCATCTCATTCATTCATATCCGAGAACTATGCTTGATTGCACAACACGACATTCTGTGACATGCCCTCTACCATGAAAATTCAAACTCCTGGCTCTAGATGGCAAACTTCTAGAGTAAGCCATGGAAACGAAATCCTTGTCGATAGACTTGTCTTCCTTGCATCCTTAATAGCTCTCAAGTCCTCGGACATAAACATCATCTTGGGTATGGACTGGATGTCAGCTCATTATGCTAACATCGATTGTGCCACTAGAACCGTTCAACTTACTCACCCATCGGGCAAGACAGTCAATGTCTTAACTTGAGTGGCCAAGCGCCAGCTTTACTCCTTAAATGCCAACCCCCTTCCAGACCTTGAGGATGTTCCGATAGTCCGAGACTTTCGGGATGTCTTTCCAGAAGAACTGCCAGGTGTTCCACCTGACAGGGATGTTGAGTTTGTGATAGACCTTGTTCCAGGAACCGTTCCAATTTCTAGAAGACCCTACAAGATGGCACCCTTAGAACTAGCCGAGCTTAAGAACCAACTCGATGAGTCCTTGAAAAAGGGTTTCATCTATCCTAGTTCCTCTCCTTGGGCTTGCCCCATCCTCTTTGTTAAGAAGAAGGATGGAACAGATCGAATGGTTGTGGATTACCGACCTGTCAACTTGGTCACCATCAAGAACAAATACCCGCTTCCCAGGATCAACGATCTGTATGATCAGCTCGCTGGATCCTCAGTCTTTTCCAAGATGGATTTGAGGTTGGGCTACCATCAAATAAAAATCAGAAACAGGGACATTCCCAAAACGACCTTTGTTACTCGTTATGGCCAATACGAGTACACTGTTATGTCCTTCGGTTTAACCAATGCCCCAGCCACCTTCTCTCGGTTAATGAACTCAGTTTTCATGGAGTACTTGGATAAATTCGTCGTAGTATACCTCGATGACATACTCATCTACTCCAAGAATGAAGAGGAACTTGCCGAACATCTAAGGCTGGTATTGATGACACTTTGAGAGCATCGCCTTTATGCCAAATTCTCCAAGTGTGAATTTTGGTTGCCAGAAGTGACCTATCTAGGCCATGTAATCTCTGGTAAGGGTATTGCTGTCAATCCTGAGCGAGTTCAAGCCGTCCTTGATTGGAATCCACCTGAGACGGTCAAGCAAGTTCGGAGCTTCCTTGGCTTAGCGAGCTATTGCCGCCACTTCATCGAGAATTTCTCCAAGGTTGCTAAACCTCTAACTGAACTCCTCAAGGAAGATAAAAAGTTTGAGTGGACTCCATAGTGCGAGTTCAGCTTTCAGGAACTGAAAAGACGCCCGACATCTGCTCCCGTACTGGTACCACCAGATTTCTCCAAGGACTTTAATATCTATTGCGACGCCTCGTGACAAGGACTAGGTTGCATACTCATGCAAGATCGTTCGGTAATTGCCTATGCTTCACGGCAATTACACCCACATGAGGAAAATTATCCCACACATGATCTAGAGCTTGCAGCTGTAGTCCATGCACTTAAAACTTGGCGACATTATCTTCTCGGTAATCGTTGTGAGATCTTCACCGATCACCAAAGTTTGAAATATATCTTCACCCAACCAGATTTGAATCTCAGGCAAAGACGTTGGGTTGAGTTGATCTCGGATTACGACTTAGGAATAACTTACACCCCGGGCAAAGCCAATGTCATGGCTGATGCGCTGAGCCGTAAGTCCTATTGTAACAACCTAATGTTACAGCAAATTCAACCACTTCTCCATGAGGAATTTCGTAAGCTTAATCTTCACATTGTTCCTCGAGGATTCCTATCCACCCTGGCGGCGAAACCTACCCTTATAGATCAGATCATCAAGGCATAGAAGGTAGATCCGGGAATCTCCCGTATTAAGAGAAACATTAAGAAAGGAGTCACGAATTGTTTCTCCATTGATGATCAAGGTGTCGTATACTTTGGAAATCACCTAGTGGTTCCAAAGGCACGAAACCTGAGACGGCCGATCCTTAAGGAAGCTCATGAATCCCCTCTCACCAATCATCCCTGTAGCACTAAAATGTATCAAGACCTACGCCAGAGGTTTTGGTGGACTAGGATGAAGAGAGAAATCGCTCAATACATTGCTAATTGCGATGTTTGTCGTCGTGTTAAAGCAGAGCATCAACGGCTTGCTGGCACCCTTCAACCTTTGGCTATTCCCGAATGGAAATGGGATAAAATCAGTATGGATTTCATCACTAGGTTTCCCAGGACCAAGAGAGGGAATAATACCATCTTCGTCGTGATCGACCATCTTTCCAAAGTAGCCCATTTCCTACCTTTTCATGAGAGTATCACCGCTAGCCAGCTAGCTGATTTATACATCTCCTGAATAGTGTCTCTTCATGGTGTTCCATTGGAAATTAACTCAGACCGTGGGAGTCTCTTCACCTCTCGATTTTGGGAAAGTTTCCAAAATGCTATGGGAACTCGTCTCTCTTTTAGTACTGCCTTCCATCCTCAATCAAGTGGTCAAGTAGAGCGAGTCAATCAAATTCTGGAAGATATGCTCCGAGCTTCTGTCATCTCGCTCGGAATGAGTTGGGAGAAATGCCTTCCATTCGCGGAGTTTGCTTATAACAATAGTTATCAAGCCAGCTTAGGCAAGGCTCCTTTCGAAGTTCTCTATGGACGAAAATGTCGAACGCCTCTTAACTGGTCAGAAACCGGGGAAATACAACTCTTTGCCCCGGATATGATTCAGGAAGCAGAAGAGCAGGTTCGCGTTATTCGTGAGAAATTGAAAACAGCCCAATCTCGTCAAAAGAGTCAATATGATCGTAAACATAAGCCTATGACTTATGAAGTCGACGAGAAGGCTTACCTTCGGGTTACTCCGTTAAAGGGAACCCATCATTTCGGTATCAAAGGCAAATTGGCCCCTCGTTACATTGGACCCTTTCACATTCTTGCCAAACGAGGAGAAGCTGCCTACCAATTGGAACTACCTCCGCATCTTTCCAGAGTTCACGATGTCTTCCACGTTTCACAACTCAGGCGTTGCTTCGCGGACCCTATCCGTGGAGTGGACCATGAAATGCTTGATCTACAAGATAACCTCTCCTATCGGGAATATCCCGTTCGTATCCTTGATCAAGCCGAGCGTACCACTCAACGTCAGAATATCAAGTTTCTCAAGGTTCAATGGTCACACCATTCCGAGAAAGAAGCCACTAGGGAAAGGGAGGATCGTCTTCGACTTGAGTACCCCACCTTCTTCCCGGAGGATCCTAAATCTCGGGACGAGATTCTTTTGAGTGGGGGTGAGTTGTCACACCCTAGCTAGTTCAAGCATTAGAATGTGCATCATGTTTAAATTTCTCTTAAATTTGAAATGGGGAAGGCAGAAACCCCCAACACCCCCCCTGGAAACAACTAGGGTTTACTAAAATTATTTTCAATGAACCTGAAATGCCCTTCTAAAAAGTTCACCCTCTTTGTCTTGGGTTAAAACCTCTGGCAAAATTGGTGCACATTTTTCTAGGTCAACAGAAGGTCATTGAATTAAATCATAAGTATTTGAATTTGGGCATTTAAATGCTATAAAATAATTTAAATGCCCAAATAATTCTGGAAATAAATGTTTGCTGTTGGAAATAATCTAAACAGAGCCCACAATTATTTTCAGGATTTTTGGAAACGTTTTACTATTTTACTTAAAGCCCAACAGTTGCAGTTAAATAGAAAAACAGAAACAAATAAAAAAAAAGAGAGAGGGAAGCCCACATGGGCCTTACCTGTGCTGGCCAGCCCACATGGCTCGGCCCAGCCGACTGGCCCTGCCAGTCGTCGTCCTCCTCCCGCCAGAAGGACACGGAGCGCGTGGCCGGCGCCCGCGGCCACACGCCGGCCACCTCCTGCTTCCACCGACGCCTGGAGACGCCTAGGGGTGCCACGCGACCCCCACGTCCCCCTCTCATCCTCGCTCACTCTCCCCCTCGTCTCCCTCACTCTCTCCCGCGATGGCCGAGCGCGTCCCTCACCGCCGATCGCCGTAGTTGCCACCAGAGCCACTCCCTCGCCCCTCCGACGAGCCCAATCGCTCCGCCTCGTCACCCTGGACCTCTCCATCGACCCACGCAAGCTCGGACGACCCCAAGACGACGTGGTGCCCTTCTTCCCCATCCATGGCCGCCGGACGCCGTCGTTCGATTCGTCGGCCTCAAGCCCTCCCCGAGCTCGCTGACCCCCTCTCCGACCTACCTGTGAGCTCCCCCGCCTTTCCCCTCTTCTTTCCCACGCGTTTGCACCCTCTAGGCCATAGTTCCACCATGGCCGAAGCTCGTCTCCGCTCGAGCTCGTCGTCGGCGTCGCTCCGGCGACCATTTGGTCCTCTCGTGCTATGCAACGTTCTTGCCGCATCGCGTAGTGCCCCGCTAGCGCTTCAGTTCCCGTGTTTGCACGCCGCAGCCCACTCCCCGCACCTGGCCGAACTCCGGCCGCCGCCTTGGAGCTCGCCGTCGTCGTCTCCGGCCACCGTAGGCCCGGCCTCCACCACCACTAGATGCGCGACTGCAAGAGCTCTGCAACGAGCCCAAGAACGACCTCGCCCGTGCCCTGTGGGCATTTTCCGAGCTGCGCCACCGTCTCGGGCCTCGCCGACGTCGAGTCGCCGGCGAGTTTGACCCAGTTTGACTCCTGGGTGGGCCCAGGTAGACCCCCCTGAGTCTATGACAGGTGGGGCCGGTCTGCTAACTAATCTAGGATTAGTTTTAGTTAATTTTAGTTAAATTAGTCACTGACATGTGGGCCCAGGCCCCACTGACAGCTAATTAATGTTAATCTAATCCTGTTAATTAGCTGAGAGGCTGACAGAAGGGGCCCACCAGTCAGGTTTGACCTGGGCTGGCGCCTTTGACCTGCTGAGGTCAGTATGACGCAATGCTGACGCAGTAATGCATTTTCTGGATTTATTTTTATTCAGGAATTTCCAGAAAATAGTTAAAACTTCTAAAAATCATAGAAAATCAACCATAGCTCCAAATGCAAAGATTTATATATCAAAAATGATCAGAAAAATTCAATCTATCCATCTGTAATGGTTTCATGCATGACAAAATAAGTTTACCCTGCAGTTAAGCAGAATAAGGAAATGCACTATTAAGGCCATGTTTAATGAGCTAATAATTGAATCTTTGATTCAAATAAGTTCAATCCTTTCTGTTATAGCTTGCATTTGGCCAAGACACATTCATATTGCCATATCATAGCATGCATCATATTCTTGCATATCGTCATGTGTTGATTGTGTTCCGATGTGTTCTTCGTGGTAGGTTCTGCCTCTGAGGATATCCACGAGTATCCAACTGAAGGGCAGTATCCCACTACCACTCCATCAGGCAAGCAACCATTGATCATTCCGATACAACCCATGTTCTCGCTTCTGCTCTTGTTTACTGCATTAAGACAACGCGATTCAAATTGCTGTGTGCTACGGTAGTTGAACCCTTATCCTATGCATGACCTGTCATTTGCCACAGTAACTAGATGAAACCCACTAGCATGTGTAGGAGTTGATTGAGCCATGCATGTGATTCCTACCTTGCTATGCCTGCTATGCTTAGAGTTGTGTCAGGTCTGGTTCATCTGGGTGATGGGCTAGAGTGAAATGCTTATGTCGGTAATGTGAGGGAGGTGTTGAACATGTTTTGGTAAAGGTATCGATGAGAGGCCATGTAGGAGTACATGGTGGGTTGTTTCATTGAGGCCGTCCCTAAGAACTGAGATCTCTATGTGTGATTTAAGATGCAGTTACTACCGTACATTGGGCCCGAAACCAATGGACCCTCTCGGCTTCTTAATCACCCTAGTACTTTGTCTAGGAGTTGCAAATAGTTTCTGGTGTTTGTAGGTTATGTGTTGGCGGCCGTGCATAGCGCTGACCCTAGGGGTGGGCTATGTTGCGGTAGATACACCGTGGCCAGGTATGCCGGGCGCCCGTTAGGCGTCTCGGGACCCTGTTCACATCGTTCGGGGCCGTATGTGGAAACCTCGGCCGGACTCCCTGCGGATGGAACCTGGATAGGCGATAAACCTGGACTAGAGACTTAAGTGTTTAGGTAGGCCGTGGTCGACACCCTCGCTGGGGTTCCGCTTGAAGGTTGCCGAGTACATGTCGTGTAAACGGCGGTAAGTGATGAAAGCGTGTATGAAGAAGTACACCCCTGCAGGGTATAAAACTATTCGAATAGCCGCGTCCGCGGTAAAGGACTACTTGGTTGCCTATACAGTTCATAGACAAGTTAATGGATACTACTAAAATACTCAAGATAAGTGCGAGTACCGAGGATGGCCCTCTCGTAGGATGACGAGGGAGGATCCCTGGTGGAGTATTGTGTTGATGAGTAGTGGACTCGTGTGCCAAAACTATTTTATTGGTGGAGTTCCGTAGGATAGCTTAGCCAAGAGTCAAAGCTGGCCTGCTGCATTAACCCCACCACCTTCTTGAGAATAAGCATGTATAGTAGGTTCTGATGTAAGACTTGCTGAGTACCTTTGTACTCATGTTTGCTTAATTACTGTTTTCAGATGACAACACCGCCCCCTCCGATGGGTTCTACATAGACCTCGATGTCGATGAGTGACTAGCCACCCAGGTGGTGATCCTGGCCATGGAGGGCCTTATGTAGATAGAGAGGCTTCGAGAAGCCTTCTTTCTTTCTAGAGTCTGTACTCAGACTAGTTGCTTCCGCATGTGCTTGTATGATTGTATGACTTGAGTGTCGGGTCATGTGACCCCTATCTGTATGAACATGTTATGTATGGCTCTCTGGAGCCTTTAAATAAAGTACTTGAGTTGTAGAGTTTTGTTGTGATGCCATGTTGTATGTACTCATATCGGGCATATTGTGTGTATGATTGAAATGCTTGGTATGAGTGGGATCCGACAATCTAGTTGTTCATCCTTGGCAGCCTTTCTTATGGGGAAATGTAGTCTAGTGTTCCTCGAGCCATAGTAGTCCGCTACAGCCCGGTTCACCGGAGTCCTGCTAGCCCAGCACTACTGCTCAGGACACTTGACTGGCCGGCATGTGTTTCACTTCGTTCCTATGTCTGTCCCTTCGGGGAAATGTCACACGGTGATATCCGGAGTCCTGCCTAGCCTGCTACAGCCCGGGTTCCCCGGAGTCCTGTTAGCCCAGTGCTACAGCCCGGAATCACTCACTGATGACCGACATGTTCGATGTGATTCATGTATGCCTGTCTCCATAGGTCTGCGCCGCTTTGGGTTCACGACTAGCCATGTCGGCCCGGGTTCTCTGTCATATGGATGCTAGCGACACTATCATATACGTGAACCAAAAGGCACAAACGGTCTCGGTCCATGGTAAGGCGACACCCGTGGGATACCGTGCGTGAGGCCGCAAAGTGATATGAGGTGTTACCGGCTAGATCGATGTGACTTGGAATCGGGGTCCTGACACATATCCCATAAACCAACAAAAACAATATCCTTTTTGCAGTGTATCTTAGCATTAACAGTATTCAAGAAGGGTCTACCAAATATAATGGGACAAAAGTCATATTGTGAGGAACCAATAACAAGAAAATCAGCAGGATATTTAACTTTCCCACACAAGACTTCAACATCTCTAACAATCCCAGCGGGTGAAATAGTATCTCTATTGGCAAGCTTAATTGTAACATCAATACCTTCTAACTCAGTAGGTGCAATATCATGCATAATTTCTTCATATAAAGAATGAGGTATTGCACTCGCACTAGCACCCATATCACATAAGCCATGATAGAAATGATCTCCTATTTTAATGGAAATATCAGGCATGCCTACAATAGGTCTATGTTTATTTTTAGTATCGGGTCTAGCAATTCTAGCAGCTTCATCACAAAAGTAAATAACATGCCCATCAATATTATTGGCCAAGAGATCTTTAACCATAGCAATACTAGCTTCAACCTTAATTTTCTCAGGGGGTGTAGGTGTTCTAGTATTACTCTTACGAACCATCATTGAAGCTTTAGCATGATGCTTTATTCTAACAGGGAAAGGTGGTTTCTCAATATAAGCGGTAGGAACAATAGGATCAACATTATAAGTGATAGTCTTTTCTTCAACTTTAATAAGTTCAACTACTTTTACTTCAATGGGAGGATGATATTTAAGCCACTTCTCCTTAGGGAGATCAACATGAGTAGCAAATGATTCATAGAAAGAATCTACTATCTCACAGTCAAGTCCATATTTAGTGCTAAATTCACGAAAAGCATCGGTATCCATAAAAGATTTAACACAATCAAAATTGGGTGTTATAACTGACTCCTTACCTTCTTCGAGTTCCCAATCTTCAGAGTTGCCTTTAATTCTTTCCAATAAATCCCATTTGAATTCAATAGTCTTCATCATAAAAGAACCAGTACAAGAAGTATCGAGCATGGAGCGATTATTGAGAGAAAGCCGAGCATATTTTTTTGAATAATAATTTCTCTTGAGAGCTCATGATTGGGGCATGAATATAACATTGACTTAAGCCTCCCCCAAGCTTGAGCGATGCTTTATCCTTCGCAAGGCCAAAAATTATATATATAATTACGATCACGATGAACCAGATGCATAGGATAAAATTTCTGATGAAATTCCAATTTCAATCGGTTGTAGTTCCATGATCCAATATCATCACATAGCCTAAACCATGTCAATGTCTTTCCCTTCAAAGATAAAGGGAAGACCTTCTTATCGATAACATCGTCGGGCATACTTGCATGCTTAAATAATCCACAAACTTCATCCACATAGCTTAAGTGGAAATCGGGATGCAATGTTCCATCTCCTGTAAAAGCATTAGCTAGCAGTTTCTCTATCATACCCGAAGGAATTTCAAAGTAAACATTTTCAGTAGGTTCAGTAGGTTGAGGAGCAACTCTTTGCTCTACTGGTCTAGGTGAAGATACCCCGAACAAGCCCCTCAAAGGATTACTTTCCATAGTAACAAGTGACAGTAAATTTCAGTACACTATATAAATGTTTCCTTACCAAAGGCGCTTCACTCCCCGGCAACAGCGCTAGAAGAGAGTCTTGATGACCCAAAAGTATTGGGGATCTATCGTAGTCCTTTTGATAAGTAAGAGTGTCGAACCCAACGAGGAGCAGAAGGAAATGATAAGCAATTTTCCGTAAGGTATTCTCTGCATGCACTGAAATTATCGGTGACGGATAGTTTTGTGATAAGGTAATTTGTAACGGGTAACAAGTAACAAAAGTAAATAAGGTGCAGAAAGATGGCCCAATCCTTTTTGTAGAAAAGGACATGCCTGGACAAACTCTTATATAAAGGAAAGCGCTCCCGAGCACACATGGGAATTATCGTCAAGCTAGTTTTCATCATGCTCAGATGATTCGCGTTTGTTACTTTGATAATTTGATATGTGGGTGGACCAGTGCTTGGGTACTGCCTTTCCTTGGACAAGCATCCCACTTATGATTAACCCCTCTTGCAAGCATCCGCAACTACAAAAGAAGTATTAAGGTATACCTAACCATAGCATGAAACATATGGATCCAAATCAGCCCCTTACGAAGCAACGCATAAACTAGGGTTTAAGCTTCTGTCACTCTAGCAATCCATCATCTACTTATTACTTCCCAATGCCTTCCCCTAGGCCCAAACAATGGTGAAGTGTCATGTATTCGAGTTCACATGACACCACTAGAGGAGAGACAACATACATCTCATCAAAATATCGAACGAATACCAAGTTCACATGACTACTTATAGCAAGACTTCTCCCGTGCCCTCAGGAACACACTTAACTACTCACAAATCATATTCATCTTCATATCCAGAGGGGTATTAATATGCATAAAGGATCTGAACATATGATCTTCCACCGAATAAACCAACTAGCATCGACTACATGGAGTAATCAACACTACTAGCAACCCACAGGTACCAATCTGAGGTTTTGAGACAAAGATTGGATACAAGAGATGAACTAGGGTTTGAGATGAGATGGTGTTGGTGAAGATGTTGATGGAGATTGACCCCCTCCCAATGAGAGGATCAATGGTGATGACAATGGTGATGATTTCCCCCTCCTGGAGGGATGCTTCCCCGACAGAACAGCTCCGCCGGAGCCCTAGATTGGTTCCACCTCATGGCGGCGGTGTTTCGTCCCGAAAGCTTGCTTATGATTTTTGCCAGGGCAAAAGACTTCATATAGCCAAAGATGGGCACTGGAGGCCTTGCAGGGGGCCCACGAGACAGGGGGCGTGCCCAGGGGGTAGGGCGCGCCCCCCACCCTCGTGGATGGTGGGTGGCCCCCCTCTGGTGCTTTCTTCGCCCAATATTTTTTATATATTCCAAAACTGACTTCCGTGGAGTTTCAGGACTTTTGGAGTTGTGCAGAATAGGTCTCTAATATTTGCTCCTTTTCCAGCCCAGAATTCCAGGTGCCGGCATTCTCCCTCTTCGTGTAAACCTTGTAAAATAAGAGAGAATAGGCATAATTATTGTGACAAAATGTGTAATAATAGCCCATAATGCAATAAATATCGATATAAAAGCATGATGCAAAATGGACGTATCAGTCACACCGATTACTGTTGCTAATCTTGCATTTGTTCGAAACCGGTTCAGATTCAAATTCAAAATCAAGGAAACAATAAAAGTTTTCAAGTATTAAAACTAAAATGTTCGGAGTGAGCCAAATAATGCATAGGTAATTATGCTGGAGAAACCAAACTTTTATAAAATGTTTAAATGCTCAAATGGGAATGAAATAGCAGCATAACTAATTTAATAAATGCCTTTTGTTAATTATAAAATGTTAAAATATTTTATTTAGGGGTCTAAACTTTGGTAACAGAGGTATCATTAGTAATACTGATTTTGGTACAACTTTTATGTTTTTATAAAACTTAAATAAGATGAGACTAAAAATAAAATAGTAGAAGATAAAATAAACAGAAAAGAAATTGAAAAATAAAAAGAAAAACGAGCAAACAAAAAAGGAAAGAAAATAGACCCCCCGCTCCATTGGGCCAAGTGGCCCAGTTGGCATCAGCTGCCCGAATGGGCCGGCCCACCCCCACCTACTTATTCCCTGCCCTCCCCGCAAACCCTAAATCCCAATCCCCTTCCCCCACGAGCGCCCCCTTCCCCACCCCTCTGCCGCACGCCCTCGAGGGCGCCCCGCCATCGCCGCCACGATGCCCCAGAGCCTCTTTCGATGTCGTCACTCGCTGCTTCCCCAACTCTCCCCCATTGGACTCCCTGTTCCCGCCCTCTCCTTTGCTGCTCTTCCCCGTCCGCCTCGGGAACCACAACCACCCACCGTCGAACCGCCTCCCTGACTCATCTCCGGCCGCTCCGACCACCCCGCACCTCCCCGAGTCACCCACGACCTCCTCTATGAGCTCCCGCGGCTGTTCCCCCTCCCCCCCTCCTCGATTCACCACCGAAGGCCGTAGGCCGCGTCGCCATTGCTCCTGACCGTGGCCGTGGTCACCATGCCCGCGCCTGCATTCCGTGCGTCGCCACACACGTCCGCGCTTGGCCGCAACAAGGCTCGGCTGGCCCGCGCGCGCACTAAGCCTTGGTGCCCCTGCTAGTTACTGCCCGCTTGCGCTGCCTACTGGTGCCGCTCTGCCCGAGTTTGCCCCCTGCCACTGCCGCTTACCATCGCCCATGCCGGCCCGGCGTCCCACCGCGCCCTCGCCCCTGGCTGGTGCCCCCTGTCGTCCTGGGCTAGCGCCCAAACATTGTTGACGACCCCTCCTTGCCAGAGCAACCAGGCAAGCCCCCCCCCCTTGATGAACCCGGCATCGCCTATTCCTCCTCTCTACTTCTTGCATTAGAGTAGTGTAGTATGTTACCACTTCCCGTTAATCCCAGTCTGATGCATACACTACTAGGGAAAAGCCTACCAGCAGCGAGGGTTTTGGGCCTCTCAGTAGCACGGGCACCGGCGCTACTAATAAGGTGCTACAGCTAACGTATAGTAGTAGCGCCGGTTGTCCCACGCTACTACTAGACATGAATAGTTGCAGCGCTCTTTGGGAAAGGGCGCTACTGATATTATCTGCAACGCTGTTTGCTGGGACGCGCTACTGACAATACGGCGCTACTGCTAAATTTCCCCCCTCACTACTACTAGTTTATTTATTAGTTTTTTTCTTGCATATTTGTTTTGTATTTGTTTTGTATTTGAATAGGCTTTATACAATAATCTTTAGCATATCATACACATCCAAATGTAATCATAGCATATACATACAGTTAGTCTCATCAAATCATGTCATCATCATAATCATCATCCAACACAAAGTGGTCTCTCGTCATCATCTCGAAAATAGCGATACAAGTCTCGAATGATATGCAAATACATCGTCATCCATCTAAACAATGATATACGTGGGAAGAGCTATCACTTTGAGAACATGAGTTTGTATCCCTCTTTCGCATTAGCGTGAACCTCTAAACTAACTACTGCCTGTCGCTCGGAAACCGGAAGGGCCTGACACTTCGGCCACTTGTCGTATATATACTCCTGGCATAGCACTTCTTCGCCATCTATGATCTATGCACCTGCATCATCACATGAGTCGATGATATGCAACATATATAGTTGAGCAACAGAAAGAGATAGACTTGGCAAAAATAAAAACAACATATCATAAGCATAAATAACAAAGTTCATCATACCCCAAAATGCCCTAACTAGAGTGATTTTCGCTAGTCGAGGAGGAGGACAGTTTAATTACATCACAAATAAAGTTTCACCGTGCATAACTCAAAGTTTTGTCATACAGAAAGTATGGACTAAACGGACACATTGTCATATATCGACAATCACTCCAACATGTCGTTCCATCCATCCAAGTCAGGGAGATAGTCCCCGAGCCTAGTGAAAGGCTTCAGGTCGAGACGCTGAGAGGCTATCCATGTTCGGATGTCTTCCCGCGACATTTGTCCTTCTCCGTAGAACATCCCTGTTTTTCCGACGACCTCCTTCATGATGATTTGGGCAAGTTCGCGCTGGATGTTATAGAACTCAGCTCGAAGTCGATGATCCTCGATATCTCCTATGTCCTTTGCCCATTGCAGAATATGGGCATCGCCGGATCTAGGTGACATGCGAAGGTTCTGGTGATCCCGTCTGTACTCCAGCATGTGGTGTAGGACATAGAACCCTACCGCCCCTTCTCTTCTTGTCCCTGACCTCTCCACCCCTTGCTTGGTAGTAAAACATAGCACTATCGAGAACATCCTTGATGTGGGTGTAATCCTTTTTGTGAATGTTCTTCGACGAGTTCAAGTAAAGAGCGTGGGAGAATCGGGGGTAGAGGATGATGAGGACGGCGCGCCCGCCGCTGCGCAAAATAAGTCCTCAAATTAATTAGCCTCCACCATGCAAATGAATGATTGAAATCGAAGGAAGGATAAGAGCGTGGATGACTTACACGGGATGATAAGGCACGAGAATCGCCCCCTTGTCCTTATTGGTGAGCATGAAACTGACGATGTAATCCCTCGCGTATTCACGGTGATTTGCACAGACTCCCAAGAAGCCCTCGTGCATGTAGTATGGGTCAGCGACGCAGATATGAGATATCTGCTCAACCCCGATGATGTAGTTCATGTGCAAGGCATAAAGGCGGACAAACATAAAATCCAGCTTCTTCACGTGAAACATGTTGAATATGTAATCGAATCGGAGGAAGAACTTATCCACGGGGAAGCTGTCGACATACGACATTTGCCGCGGAACGTTAACCACGTAGAGTGGGTATCTTGGATCTTTCGAGGCGATGAGGTCTTTCTCTACCCGCAGCACATCGTCATGAAGTCTCTTTAGATTGCCGAATTTGGCCCGTAGCGCTGTTGCAGGTAGGATTGGTTGACCGGGGATATGCCATTTATCCGCACCGGGGATATCTATACGGTCCTGAAGCCGAGGCTGCTGAGGCGGCTGGATCATAGAAACAACTTTTTTGCCTTTCCTCGCTCTCTTCCTAAACTTCTTTACTACCGGAAGGTCGTCCATAATATGTTGAGACGGCAATTCAGGCACCGACTCATGACGCTCAAACCCTGAGGAGGCGCCAGTATAGACATACTGTTCAGCAGCGCCATCGTCGTCCTCATCCTCATCCATGGCGACGTCATCGGTGACTAATGGAGCCTCCTCCTTACCCCGTCCGCTATCACCCAACCCGACACCCGACGATAATTGGGTAGGTGGGGTGTTGATGTTCATACCTTGCTGAGGCTGCGTGCTCGTGGGTGTACTCCCGGCCGCCTCCAGACGAAGCAGACTCTTTGGCCACAACAGTACCCACCCAGCATTGCAACAATCACCAAGCCGCCCCGGTGTCTCGTCATCATCCCCCAGTAGTACTGGAGGAGGCAAATTCTCATGGCCCGGTTTGACACTGGCCATGAAAACCTTGAAGACATTCGGGGGGATCGGCCGGCTGTGGAACAATGGTTCCTTCGGCTCCATTATTGTCGCCTTCCCCACGTCCACCTTCTGGTCGCCGATGGTGTACAATATGGTGCACGGGGTTTCGTCGGCCTGCAAAGAAAAGTCTACAACGTGAGACATCCGAAAGGCAACGAAAACGGGAGATTATACATTTATATTGAAGGGGGCTGGTGTGACAGATACCGTGAGGGCGTCGAGCTCAGCCAAAGACGAAGCACCGCCTAGCACGTCCAGTGCGGGAACAGGTGCAGCTGCAGGTGCTGGTGCAACGCTAGTCGAGCCGCTCCCCGCCAAGAAGTCGGCAAGGGGAAAGTCCACTGCATCTTTTTTTGGATTTTGCCTGGTCCAATTGAAAATGGCCGGAACCAAGGTAGTAGAAATGTCTAAAGCCACCTGTTTTGCGGCAGCTACCGCTGTTGCGACTGTCTCAGTTGATTTCTTCTCAACCGCAATCTCAACCCTCTTGTCAATGTTTTCTTCATTTAACCTCCGTGTTTCCTTTCTCTCCTCCATGGTCTCACGGTAGTAGTTCTTCCATGTGGCGCCGTCTCCGACACCGTGCATGCGTCCATACGATGGTCGAGTATCCACCGGTTGTTGTTTCAATATGTTCAATGCCCGGTTGAATGGAGTGTCCCACTTGGGCCTCGCCAATGCCTCAGACGGCGAGTCGCTTTCGGCCGTAATCCTGTGCTGCTCTCTCTGCAAAAGGCACAACAATCATTTACAAATATGACTAACGTGTGTAGTCGAATTGATCAGAAACTAAAATTACCAGCAGTCTCATGAACTCCGTAATGACCGGTGTTGTCTCGTAAACCTTTTTCACTGGGTCCCAACGGTGCCGGGCCCTGAGGACGTCACACTCCCGCGGGACGGTGAACTCCGCCAAGGGGTTTGGGATGCCCAGACTCGCGGCTTCCGCGTCCTCCTTGGCCCATTTGGACATCTTTCCACCGTAACCACGGCTTCCGAGGTGGTGGCTCCCAATGTTCCTCTCTTGAAGCCCCTTCATGTACTTAGACTTTTTTTGGCATCTTCGGGCTCGCAAGCCTCCTTGAATATTTGAAACTGCTCTTCCATGATTGTCGGATTATCCTTTACAATCTCGGAGTAGGGTTCCTTCTTGTCGATGATCCTTGCTTTCACTCGATTTTTCCAGGCAGCCAACGCGTCGCTAAACTTGGTCATGGCGTGTTTGTTTATCTTCTTCATTGTCGGGTCCTCATCTGGATCTTTATAATCCTTCTCATTCCGGCCCGGGAACAAGAATATCTGGTGAAACTTCTTTAGGAGGGAGCTCCTCATATTTTCTATCTTCTATAGTTTCTCATCGTTGATGGTGGCGGTTGTCCATACGATGCAGCCTATTTGATTGCCGTAGCATCGACGCGCTTCCTCGGGCGCCGTTGGCTGAAAATTGCCGTCGTCCACCTCTATGACCACCACTCTAGTAGTCCTGAGTTTGTTAGGAACCCGTTGCCTCTTTGCTTTCGGTTCTACACCGGATCCGCTCCCCGAGGCAGCGCCGGTCTCATTCTCAGTGCCGGTCTCGATGCCGGTCTGAGTCTGAGCGCCGGTCTTAGTCTCAGCACCAGTCTGCGTGTCGGTCTCAGTCCCCGATGCCACCGGTGGGCCCAGCAATAACATCGGTTGATCATCGGTAAGGCTAAAAAATCCGTCTGCCGCCTGGTAGGCATCGTCGCAATAACCGGAACCCTGTCCTTCATTGTTGCTAGCCATGTTTCCTATGATTAAATCTAGTCAATTAATTCTAGACCTAATAAAATGAATAATGACATAAAAAAGGCCTATTGTTTTGCAGGAATGTTGACTCCTTCCTGGTGCGGAAAATCACGGGCACTTGATATGTCCTAGTTTGTAGCACAAGTCATGCCAAAATTCACGGAAAATTTCGGCATGAGCTTTGCTAAAAAGTGGACAAATCGAGAACCTGAAATTTGCCGGAAAAGAAATGAATCAACATTCCGGCAAAACATAGGCCACTAAGCATCATTCCCTGCAAACAGTGTCCAAATATACACGAGCAACCACATGTCCAAATTTCGCAAGCTAATTCAAAAACAAAGTGTAGAAGAAAATTCATTTAACTACTAATAGAACAAAATTCAGTTAACTTTAGTGCTCTATAATGATGAAAGGAAAAAAATTTAGTTAACTACTAATTTCATTCATTTAGGTTATTCATTTAACATCACCTAATTAACCTACTGTACCAATACTACTAGCACCACTACTAACCTAATTAACCTAGCAAAACTCTAGTGCCCTAACTGAAAAACATCTAATTAACATCTAATTTTTTCTCTAAAATGCAGAGAGAGATGAGTGAGGGGGATGGGTGGGGGACTTACAGAGAGGGGAGAGACGGTGGCGGGGAGGTGCTTGGTGACGGAGGCAGGGGCGGAGAGGGCAGGCTCGGGCACGGGTAAGGGCGGTCCTGGGCGGGCTCGGGCGGCGGTGAGGTGGAGGGCGCCGACGGTGATGTGGAGGGCGGCCTTGGGCGGCGACTGTGAGACTGAGGGCGGCCTCGGGCGGCGGCGGTGAGGCTAAGGGCGGCCTCGGGTGGCGGCGGTGAGGCTGAGGGCGGCCTCGGGCGGCGGCGATGAGGAGACGGCGGCGAGGGTGAGGGACGATTTGGGGAAGAATTGGTGGCCGGGGGCGGGGTGGGGGGAAACCGCTGTTTAAGTGAAACGTAATGGTAGCGCGTTTCCGGAAACGCGTTATAGCTAAGTTAGCTATAGCGCGTTTACTGAAACCCGCTAATGCTATTCCTTTCTCCTTTTCCCCCTTTTTCCACTTTATTTTATTTCCGTTAGCAGCAGCGCTTTACACGTAAGCGCGCTGCAGCTAAGGAGATTAGCAGTAGCGCTGGGCCATTATACGCGCTACTGCTAGGTTGGGCTAGCCATGTGCGCCCAGTTCAAACGTAGCAGCAACGCTTTTCGCTAGTACGCACTACTGCTAAATTCATAGCAGTAGCGCGGTTTATTCACGCGCGCTGCTACTAAGTAGCAGCAGCGCTTGATTTTGTACAGCGCTACTGGTAAAATTCTGTGTATAGGCTTTTTCCTAGTAGTGATAGCATGTCTTTGCTACTACTGTTGATACCTTTACCCGCAATCCTAAATGCTTAGTATAGGATGCTAGTATTCCATCAGTGGCCCTACATTCTTTGTCCATCCGCCATGCTATACTATCGGGTCGTGATCACTCGGGAGTTGATCACGGGTATATACTTATATACATAATGTATGATACATGTGGTGACTAAAGTCGGGTCAGCTCATTGAGTACCCGCGGTTGATTCATGGATTGAGGGCTGAAAGGACACAATTTCCTGATGGCCCTCTGTGTGGATCTTTGTGGTGGAGCGACATGGTGGTTTAAGACCACCTAGGAGAGAGGTGGGCATGGCCCTAGTCGGCGTCTGCGGTTACATCAATTAACATGCTTAACAAGATCTTGGTATTTGATCTGAGTCTGGCCACTGGCCTATATGCACTAACCAACTACGCGGGAACAGTTACGGGCACTCGGTGTTGTGGTACCAGCCGAAGCCTTCTTGACGTAAGTGACTGAGCGGTGCGCGCCGGATTGGACTAGAACGCCTGCTCTTGTATTAGGGAGGCTAGGTCTGCTTACCGACCGTGTACGCAACATGCAGGTGTGCAATGGGCGATGGGCCCAGACCCCTACGCGCATAGGATTTAGACCAGCGTGCTGACCTCTCTGTTGTGCCTAGGTATGGCTGCAACATGTTGATCTTCCGAGGCCGGCCATGACCCAGGAAAGTGTGTCCAGCCAAAGGGATCGAGCGTGTTGGGTAATGTGGTGCACCCCTGCAGGGAAGTTTATCTATTCGAATAGCCATGTCCCTCGGTAAATGGACGACCCGGAGTTGTACCTCGACCATATGACAAGTAGAACCAGGTACTTAATAAAACACACCCTTTCAAGTGCTAGATACAACCTAGTGATCGCTCTCTCACAAAGCGACAAGGACAGGATCGCCGGGTAGGCTTATGTTATGCGATGATACTTGGTTAACTTACCATCTACTCTCTACTCTATGCTTCAAGATGGAGGCAGCCAGAAGCATAGTCTTCAATAGGACTAGCTATCCCCCTCTTATTATGGCCTTTGCAGTTCAGTCGACAGATGCTACCCGTTTCATTGATACCAATACATATGTAGTGTAGATCCTTGCTTGCGAGTACTTTGGACGAGTACTCACGGTTGCTTTGCTCCCCCTTTTCCCCATTTTCCCTTCTTCTCAGATGATGCAACCAGATGATGGAGTCTAGGAGCCAGAGGATCCCGAGGATGTTTCTACGTGGAGTTTGACTTCGAGGAGTAGTTAGGAGGTCCCAGGTAGGAGGCCTTGCCTTTTCTATCGTTGCTACTTTTATGCTAGCCTTCTTAAGGAAAACTTGTTTAACTTATGTCTGTACTCAAATATTATTGCTTCTGCTAACTCTTGTGTCTTTGAGCATTTTTATTCGAGCCTTCGAGGCCCCTGGTTTGTAATATAAAGCTTGTATTATTTTAATTTGTGTCTAGAGTTGTGTTGTGATATCTTCCCGTGAGTCCTTGATCTTGATCATACACATTTGCGTGTATGATTAGTGTACGGTCAAATCGAGGGCGTCAAAAGTTGGTATCAGAGACGACTGCCTATAGGAATCCCCCTTCCACACTCCTTGGCCGAAGTTGAGTCTAGTCGATGAAAACTGTTTTACTAACATGGCTGTGCGGCCCATGGGCCCACATCGCCATTGGGTGGTATTAGGATCTTTTATTCCTCATCTATACTCTGGGACTCTAGTCTCTCTTCTATTCGGGTTAAATGGATTTTGCTAAATCTGAAATTAGGATATCATGATCACTTTCACCGGAGAGCACCTTATTACGATGATCGTCTTTTGCACCAGAATATTCCGAGGATACTCTATGATGTTCTCTCGAGACTTTGTGCCATCGCTTTTGCAATTCCCATCCATTGATAAACCTCTATGGATAACCACGCACACTTGCCATTCATACAATCATTCTCCGTCGATCTTGTTATTATAAGATACCTCAAAATTCTCTCTATAGTTCTGAGAATACTTTGTGCCTACTACCTTGCAGTTCTTTGCCACATGAATACCCCTGCGGATAATTCCCCGCACTTACCGAGTATCCGCTCATCCCCAGTTGTTCAGGTGTTTCACAAAAGTCTTTGATATATTATTCAATCCTCCGAAAATCCTTAGCAGCTTATTGCTCTGCAAATACTTGTCTGCTTGCATTATGGATGCTTCCCATATGTCTGGCAATATTCATTAGTCTCATTTGACACCGTCATTTTGATCCTATTGATTCAACATGAGTGCGAATGCACGCAATCATCGGTTGATCCTTTTAAATTATCTTTCTAGCTCATATGTCATTTTGAACATGAGCTGGTTATTGACCAGTCAAATTGCTGTCGATTGTACCCCTAAGTCTATTCAACTTATCCATTCTTAATCAGACCGATGGCTTCTGATCCCTTGATTTGGGAATGATAATTCCATTGCATTTGAGCTTTGAATTAGACAGTTGTTTCAATAATTTGATTCTCTTTCGTTCCTTCTTCCTCTGATAGAGTACCGATACTCGCATCAGCTCTGTTGTAGACCACAAGACCCCTTGTTGGATTATTATCTGATAGTGTCCTTCATATTCAACAACCTTGTGAGCCTTTCCATGGGTATATAATGCCTTTGGTAATTTGTATCCTCTGCTTTGATAACCATACTCTACTTTCGAGCTTGTATTATTTACTCTGAAGTTTGTGGTATATGTTCCTAGATGACCCGATGGGTTGAACCAATGCCTTCCCTAGTCTATTCAACCCGAAAGATTTCACGGGTCATACTTATGTGGTATTGCACCAGGTAAAACTTTCAACAACTAATGTCATTTTCGAAATACGAGAGGTGAAAGGAAGGTTATGCATTGAGCAAGTGGGAGTCAACCTTGAACCTTTGTGTTCATGCCCATGGACACGATGTACATCCTATCATGGAAGCTTCTTGTAATAATAACTATTTCCTTGATATAATATCCGTTGGTATCGGTGAATTGATCCTTTGCAATCGTGGTTCCGACCATATCTTCTTCTTTGATCCCATTTCTCGAGAAATTTTAAGCACTTGTCTTCTATGGATCAATACACCTATCCAACCTTTACTTTGATCTTTCGTCGAGTATTACACCCTGGTATCTCGAGATTATCATGGAACTGCATAACTTCTTATGAGTTCTCCATCAAGTACTACATTCTCATTGATTCCAATTTTTTCACGGGCTCTAAGACATTAAACACTCAAGGACACTAATAACTGAATCGAGTCCGCATCGCAATTAAACAAGTATTAGTAATCTTCTTTACTTACAAGTTTGTACTCGATCACATCATTTCTAGCCTGATCGGCTATATCAGTATCGTGCTGATTTTAACTGTGCTACTTGGTCCTTATTCCCGAAGCACCACTTTCGGCAATGAGCTAAGCTTATATTGATCTTCCTTGTCTTATCGTTTCACCTCGAGCATCAAGCTTGATTCTGAGTTGGTGTCGTATCTGTGGTTCCAATAATCTTTCGATGCATTAGTCCTGTTGCTGGATGCAGCCGTTGTGCAATTGCTTCTTCGTGGAGCCTCTCGTCAAAAAATTTCATGATCATTATCAGCATTCTGAGCTCTTCCAGGATATCAATTGAATTCATGATGAGAAATACCATCCTTGCCCTTGATGATTTGTGTTATCATCAACCACTTTATTGCCTTCAGTTCAACACAAACTTGTTCTTGTTTTGTGTTATACCTTGAGATCCTTGCTATCCAACATTTGTTCTTCTTTACCTTGGAGTATTACCATCTTTTATGTCAAGAATGTCGTGAGAATTTCAACACCTCTTAAGAATTCTTGATACAGGTGATACTTCTTTCCATATCCATTCATTCCTTGGTCTCCGTGTTGTTTCTAACCGAAATACCGACAATTGGACTATGATGTGTGAATTCAAAACTTCTAGCAACCCAATTGCCTTGAAGTGAATGGTTGATAGTTTAATTCTATGTATTTTGGTTATTGAATCACCATTCTAACATTGATCATGCTACATAAGCCCATATTTCGGGTGCACCTTTCAACCAATGTTTAATTGTATATGTTTTCCTCGAGCATACATCATTATATCATTTGATTGACAAGTGTTACCTCCTTGTTCACATAATTGTGTAAATCCATATTTTGTTAATCTCGATGAATTGTCGCTGAGTCCATCAGCCACCTCCTCATCGTCTCCTTGGTTTAATGATGAACTCATGATTTAGAACTTGCTTCCATAGTTCATTTCCCGAGAATCTTGCAACTTCATCTCGTCAAATTGTGTTGCATCCCTTCCTTCTCAGGCATCATGAGTTTGAGGTATCCTGACACCAATAAGATTTGAATCTGGGTCAGATATTATGGTTGGAACATATTCCCAAGAGTTATAACATTTTTCTTTGACTCAATAAGGTGATGTCATGCCTAGCACACCTGGCTGGAGGACTACTGTTATAGTTTCCTTTTTTAGCAAGTTTAGCCATTCTTCCATGAGGAAATTGTAAGACTTATTCTATAAGTTGTTCCTGATGGATCCCTTGTGTATCCAAAGTATGTCCTTTATCTGATGGCCATGTCAATGCTATCTGGAAGGATGACTGTGGTAATCAAACATCAACAAGAACATTGGAAGCATAATGCTAGATGTTTCTTAATCAATTATCCAAACACCATTATATGGGTAACATCATGGGTTTGCTCGCCCCTTTCCCTAGGTGGTTTTCCACTTTTTATCATGTCATGGATATCATGCTCTACTTATCCTTGGGAAAGATATACCCCTGAAATATGTGTTTAAACACATTTTCCTTTCCATTGTTCTATTTAATCTGATAATCACATTTTCCTTCCCATTGTTTTGTTTAACCTTTCTAGCGGACTATATGATCTAACCAGTAATGTTCCTTGCTTAGGTAAGCACCTTGTTGTACCACTATGTCAGTAAGAACCTATTACTATTGTTGAAGACATTCCGGTAACCACCGATGGACGAGAACTTTGCTTATTGGTCCGCCTCGTTCAACAAGCAGGAAAATGGTTCTATTCGTCCATCGGCCTTGGTACCGATGTTGTTGCCAACATATCGGACATGCTATCCTCTGACATGCCTTGCTACCCTGACAGTGCAAGATGGCAACGCCCTTCCTTCTTTTAACCCACAGTTCCACAGGATCGAAACATGACTCTCTTACACACCCCTATTTCCGAAGTTATTCCAACCGCTTGGCTTCGAATGAGATTAATGAGCCACCTTATTATCACCTATTTTGGAGTTAGACCTGATACCTATTCCCATTGCTCTGAATCCCTCTCATACTCTGTTTCAGGCATTGAACGTTTACCTACCCGCTTGAAGATTCTCATGCCTGCTTATATCTCTCTCGATGTATTTCCTAAGTTCCAACTCGAGAGGTAGTCTTATGCTCATTCCTGGGTTAACCCTAGGTTATTACCCTTATAACATTCTGTCATTGCCGAGCTGCCCCTTACCTATTCATAAGTACGATGGAGTTCTCGAAGAAAGGAAGACGACTTCATCATCATGACCCGAAGCAGAGAAATGAAGACATCAATGTAATGGATCGACCTATTCGAGAAGAACAACTAAGGCCGAGAACACTCGCTAGAATTTCGTAACCAGAACCTCCCCACCTTACGCCTCTTAAATCTCGGGACGAGATTTCTTGTAGTGGGGGAGAATTGTGACGCCCGGGTATTTAAGCTACAGTGAACCTCTACTAATGATGCCACGTCACCCCAATTACTGTTGCTAATCTTGCATTTGTTCGAAACCGGTTCGGATTCAAATTCAAAATCAAGCAAACAATAAAAGTTTTCAAATATTAAAAATAAAATGTTCGGAGTGAGCCAAATAACGCATAGGTAATTATGGTGGAGAAACCAGACTTTTATAAAATGTTTAAATGCTCAAATGGGAATGAAATAGGAGCATAACCAATTTAATAAATGCATTTTGTTAATTATAAAATGTTAAAATATTTTATCTAGGGTTTAAACTTTGGTAACAGAGGTATCATTAGTAATACTGATTTTGGTACAACTTTTATGTTTCTATAAAACTTAAATAAGATGAGACTAAAAATAAAACAGTAAAAGGTAAAATAAACAGAAAAGAAATTGAAAAATAAAAATAAAACGAGCAACCAAAAAGGAAAGAAAATAGACCCCCCCCCCTCGCTGGGCCAAGTGGCCTAGCTGGCCTCAGCCACCCTAATGGGCTGGCCCACCCCACCTACTTATCCCCTGCCCTCCCCGCAAACCCTAAATCCCGATCCGATTTCCTCTCGAGCGCCCCCTTCCCCACCCTCTGTCGCACGCCCCCGAGGGCGCCCCGCCATCGCCGCCCGAGTCCCGCCGCCACGATGCCCCGGAACCGCTCCCGATGCCGTTGCTCGCTGCTTCCCCAACTCTCCACCATTAGACTCCCTGTTCCTGCCTCTCCTTCGCCCGTCTTCCCCGTCCGCCTTAGCAACCACCACCACCCGCCGTCGAACCGCCCCTCTGACTCGTCTCCAGCCGTTCTGACCACCCCGCACCTCCCCGAGTCGCCCACGACCTCCTCTTTGAGCTCCCGCGGCTGTTCCCCCTCACCCCCTCCTCGATTCACCGCTATAGGTCGTAGGCCACGTCGCCCGTATTCCTGACCGTGGTCGTGGTCACCATGCCCACACCTGCGTTCTGTGCGTCGCCACCCATGCCCACGCTTGGCCGCGACCAGGCTCGGCTGCCCCCCTCCCCCGCGCTAAGCCTCGTCGCCCCCGCTAGTTGTTGCCCACTTGCGCTGCCTGCTGGTGCCGCTCCGCCCGGGTCCGCCCCCTGCCGCCACCGCTTGCCGTTGCCCATGCCGGCCCGGCGTCCCACCGCGCCCTCACCATGGCCTCGCCCCTGGCTGGCACCCCCTGTCGTCCTATACGCACTATACATGTGGTGACTAAAGTTGGGTCGGATCGTTGAGTACCGTGGTTGATTCACAGATTGGGGGCTCAAAGGACATACTTTCTCGACGACCCTTTGTGTGGATCTTTGTGGCAGAGCGACAGAGCGGGTTGAGACCACCTAGGAGAGAGGTAGGCCCAGCCCTAGTCGGCGTCCGTGGTTACATCAATTAACACGCTTAACGAGATCTTGATATTTTATCTGAGTTTGGCCACTGGCCTATACGCACTAACCAACTACGCGGGAACAATTATGGGCACTCGGTGTCGTGGTATCATCTGAAGCCTTCTTGACATCATTGACTGAGCGGTGCGCGCCGGATTGGACTAGAATGCCAGCTCTTGTATTAGGGAGGCTAGGTCTACTTACCATCCGCATACGCAACGTGCAGGTGTGCAATGGGCGATGGGCCCAGATCCGTGCGCATAGGATTTAGACCGATGTGCTGACCTCTCTGTTGTGCCTAGGTAGGGCTGCGACGTGTTGATCTTCTAAGGCCGGGCATGACCCAGGAAAGTGTGTCCGGCCAGAGGGATCGAATAGTCGTGTCCCTCGGTAAAAGGACGACCCGGAGTTGTACCACGACCTTATGACAACTAGAACCAGATACTTAATAGAACTCACCCTTTCAAGTGCCAGATACAACCTGGTGACCGCTCTCTGACAGGGCGACGAGGAGAGGATCGCCGGGTAGGCTTATGCTATGCGATGGCACTTGGTTAACTTACCATCTACTCTCTTCTCTATGCTTCAAGATGGAGGCTGCCAGAAGGGTTTGATAGGACTAGCTATCCCCCTCTTATTCTGGCCTTCTGCAATTCAGTCCACATATGCTACCCATTTCATTGACACCAATGCATATGTAGTGTAGATCCTTGCTTGCGAGTACTTTGGACGAGTACTCATGCCTGCTTTGCTCCCCCTTTTCCCCCTTTTCCCTTCTTCTCAGACGATGCAACCGGATGATGGAGTCCAGGAGCCAGAGGATCCCGAGGATGTTTCTACGTGGAGTTCGGCTTCAAGGAGTAGTTAGGAGGTCCCAGGCAGGAGGCCTTGCCTTTTCGATCGTTGCTACTTTTGTTCTATCCTTCTTAAGGCAAACTTGTTATAACTTATGTCTGTACTCATATATTATTGCTTTCGTTGACTCTTGCGTCTTCGAGCATTGCCTTGGAGGCCCCTGGCTTGGAATATAAACTTGTATTATTTTAATTTGTGTCTAGAGTTGTGTTGTGATATCTTCCCGTGAGTCCTTGATCTTGATCGTACATACTTGCGTGTATGATTAGTGTACGGTCAAATCGAGGGCGTCACAGGATGCCTTCCCGGGGCATCCCCAAGCTTAGGCTTTTTGACATCCTTGAATATTACCTTCGGGTGCCTTGGGAATCCCCAAGCTTAGACTCTTGCCACTCCTTATTCCATAGTCCATCAAATCCTTACCCAAAACTTGAAAACTTCACAACACAAAACTCCAACAGAAAATCTCGTAAGCTCCATTAGTATAAGAAAATAAATCACCACTTTTGGTACTATTGTGAACTCATTCTTTATTTATATTGGTGTAAAATCTACTGTATTCCAACTTTTCCATGGTTGATACACCCTGATACTAGCCATAGATGCATCAAAATAAGCAAACAACATGCGAAAAATAGAATCTTTCAAAAACAGAACAATTTGTAGCAATCTGGATATTTCGAATACTTCCGTAACTCCAAAAATTCTGAGAAAATAGGAAGTCCCAGATAATTTGTTTATCAATCCTCTGCAAAAGGAATCGGTATTTTATCGTGCTTTTGTTAAAAACTAAGACTAATCTCCTGGGCACAGAAGTTTCTGTTTTTCAGCAGGATCAAATCAACTATCACCGTAAGCTATCCCAAAAGTAATACTTGGCACAAACACTAACTAAAACACAAAACCACATCTAACCAGAGGCTACATGAAAAGTTTATTACTAAATAGGGCCTAAAAAGCAAGAACAAAATAAAATTGGGTTGCCTCCCAACAAGCGCTATTGTTCAACGCCCCTAGCTAGGCATAAAAACACGAATTGATCTAAGTATATCATCTTTGGCATTTGGGAAGAAAAGAGAAAAATTCTTATCTATGGCATTTATCTTTCTGTTTTGCGAGAGTACATGGACATTGATCGTAGAAGAAAGATTAAGCACATTGCGAAAATTTGCATCTAAACTTGCCTTCATCTCTTTAATTATTTTGTTTTGATAGAAGCTCATAATGGTGGTAGATTCAGCATTATTTTCCTTAGGGTGCCCGAATATGGTTTTTATGTTCTCATAAGTATCGATGGCATCCCCTCCAAAAAAACGTTTTCAAAAATAGAATCCAAAAGTTGCTTAAAAGAAGGGGGGCAAAATAAAAGCTTTTTAAGTACACCTCAATTTGATATTGGGGCACATAGCTGGCTCGAATCCTCAGCAACCGATCCCAAGCATCTTTCAAAGATTCATCAAGCAAATAACGAAAAAATTTGGGATCATCTTCATCAAGATTGAAATCCTCCTCAACTATCCCAGTGATTTTTTCCATAGCATTATTATTTATGAGCTTGGAAAGGACAGATGGTTATCCAGGGTACTTGAACCTGGGAGAAAACCCTAAGCTCTTCTAGATTCGGCCCTGGAGAAAGAAACGAACGAAAAGGGAAGCGAAGGAAAGGCAAATATTTTCAAAAATCATTTTAGAAGTGGGGGATAGGAAAACGAGAGGCGAATGGCGAATAATGTAATGTGAGGGATGAGAGTTTATGATGGGTACTTGGTATGTATTGGCTTGTCATAGATCTCCCCGGCAACGGCGCCATTAATCCCTCTTGCTACCTCTTGAGCTTGCATTGGTTTTTCCCTTGAAGAGGAAAGTGTGATGCAACAAAGTAGTGTAAGTATTTCCGTTAGTTTTGAGAACCAAGGTATCAATCCAGTACGAGACAACGTGACAAGCCACCAAATACATGCACAAACAAACACCAACTTGCAACCAACGCGACAAAGGGGTTGTCAATCCCTTCACAGTTATTCGCAAAGTGAGATATGATAGAGATGGATAAATGGTAAAGTAATATTTTTGGTATTTTTGGTATATGGAACGGAAAGTAAAAGATTGCAAAAGAAAGTAAATAGGAAACTAGAATTGTAGATCGGAAACTTATATGATGGAAAATAGACCCGGGGGCCATAGGTTTCACTAGTGGCTTCTCTCAAGAAAGTATTATTACGGTGGGTGAATAAATTAGTGCCGAGCAATTGATAGAAAATCACAAAGTTATGACGATATCTAAGGCAATGATGATGAATATAGGCATCACGTCCATGTCAAGTAGACAGAAACTATTCTGCATCTACTACTATTACTCCACATATCGACCGACTCCTGCCCGCATCTAGAGTATTAAGTTCATAAGAACAGAGTAATGCATTAAGTAAGATGACATGATATAGCAGGATTAACTCAAGCAATATGATGAAAACCCCATATTGCTATCCTCAATGGCAACAATACAATACGTGTCGGTTCCCCTTGTGTCACTAGGATCGAGCACTGCAAGATTGAACCCAAAGATAAGCACTTCTCTCATTGCAAGAAAAACTAATCTAGTTGGCCAAACCAAATTGATAGTTCGAAGAGGCTTGCATAGATATCAAATCATGCATATAAGATTTCAGAGGAGATTCAAATAATATTCGTAGATAAGCTGATCATAAATCCACAATTCATCGAATCTCGGCAAACACACAGCAAAAGGGTATTATATCGAATAGATCTCCAAGAACATCGAGGAGAACATGGTATTGAGAATCAAAGAGAGAGAAGAAGCCATCTAGCTACTGGCTATGGACCCGTAAGTCTGAAGTAAACTACTCACGCTTCATCAGAGAGGAAATGGTGTTGATGTAGAAGCCCTCCGTGATCGAATCCCCCTCCGGCAGGATGCCGGAAAAGGCCCCTAGATGGGATCTCACGGGTACAGAAGGTTGCGGCGGTGGAAAAGTGGTTTCGTGGCTCCCCTCGATATTCTTGGGGTATAAAAGTATATATAGGAGGAAGATCTAGGTTAGGAGGTCTACAAGGGGCCCACAAGCTCCACCCTTGTGGCCGCCTCGTGGCTCTTTCCGACTTGCACTCCACGTCTCCTGGGTGTCTTCTGGTCAAAGAAAGATCATCAGGAAAGTTTTATTCCGTTTGGACTCCGTTTGGTATTCTTTTTCTGCGAAACTCTAAAACAAGGAAGAAAATAGAAACTGGCACTGGGCTCTAGGTTAATAGGTTAGTCCCAAAAATCATATAAAATAGCATATTATTGCATATAGAACATCCAAAATAGATAATATAATAACATGGAACAATAAAAAATTATAGATACATTGGAGATGTATCAGTCGCCGAGCTGCTCGATGCCTCCTACAGAGAAGCGGCACCCTTCTGCACCTTGCCTACATCACAAAGGACGCTGGGGGCACATGTCGTCCGCTGCCATGCCTGCGCGACCCTCCTTGGAGCGCCTGGGGGGCCCAACAGCGCCAAGTCGGCTCACACCCCCCCAGCGGCGCGTCCGCCTCGAGAACTGGCCCCATGCCTCGCGCGGCCATCTGGTGCAGGGGGCTCAGAACCACGAGTGGACCGTGAGCTTCCGGAGGTTGCTTCAATGGAGGTTTCACCGCTGCAGGCGAGGGGATACTGATGAGCCATGGTCAGGAAAGGACGCGACATGTAGGAAATCATGAAGAGAATGTACTTACTCATCGACGGCTATGTACTTCCTCTGCTTCAGCGGCCGGTAGGCGTCACCACTGCAGCTTGGAGGCCCCTTCCTCTTGCGAAGTGCTTCAAGGTTCAGGCGAAGCTGGCCGAAGTTCGGGGCGTGACTCTCAGCAGCCGGAGAACTTGGCTAGGTTTCTTGGGCGGCATCCTCAGGAACACCAGGCCGCACTAGCCCACCAGCAGCCACCTCAGGACTACTTTCCCGAGCTTCGGGGGTAGCCGCCTCAGGAGCGTCGGGTTGCACCAGCTCTCCATCGGCTCCCTCAGGGGCGCTCCCTAGAGGAACGGCTACCCCCGGGGCGCCCGAAGACACCCGCTCCCCAGGAGTTTCCCCAGCAGCACCCGGTGGCTTTGCCCCCCTGCATCCACATCCGGGGCGCATCTTGCAGGATCGACGAACAAGGGAGCCACGACGATGGGATTCTCGCGAGGCCCTTCAAGGCCCTTCGGGCGTAGCCCCCACTCGTCAAAAAGGGGCATCTGCTTCACGAAGTCATCCTTGTTCGAGCGTTGGTACAAGAGGAAACCCTCCTCCAGAAGCGCGACTGGTGCTGGGTCGTCTGTCAGAAGTTGGAGCATCGCGCGCAACATCTTGGAAGGAAGCGTAGGCACCCGGAGCCTCATGGGGTCCTAGCTGCAGGTAAAGGCCCACATTGGGCGTGAATGGCGCTGGAGCGGAGCGATGCGCCACCAGAAGAACTCCTTCACCACCATCGGCACCGTCACCCTGACCTTCTTCAACCTGGCTAGCCTGGACTAGACATGGGCAAGCCGGTGGTCCACAAGCTTCACATGCCCCCAGCTGGAGCTGGGTGTCGCCGGCGCTCGCGGGAGCAGGAGCAGAGGGTTGAGCGTGTCGGCGTCCACGTACACCCATTGCTCCCGGAACCTCTTCACGTTTGTGTGGAGAGTGAAGTCAATGCCCGAGACAACCGTCACTGCCACGGCCTCGAAGGCCACACATCCCGAGAAATGGCGGGCGTCAACCAGGCGGGGTGAGAAGAAATGGCGAAGCAAGGCAACGGAGGGAGCAATGCCCACCATAGCCTTGAACAGGAAGGCGAAGACAACAAGGAGGATGATGTATTGGGGGTCCAGATGCAGCGCCTGAATCTGGTAGTGTGAGATCACGACATTGAAGAAATCAGAAAAAGGGGGAACCAAGCCAGCCAAGAGGGCATGAAGATGAATGGGGATCTCGGTGGCTTCCATGTCAATCATGGCCCGGGTTGTAGGCCAGACCGTCGTCGCCTTCCACTCGTTGGAATCGGCGGCATGGCCGGGCGGACCTTGTCCAGCCCCTCGCGGTTGATCACCATCGACCGCTCAAGAGCAGGCTCTAAGACTGGCTAGGATTCGGCCTAAGCGCAGGCCTTTCCCTTCTTCTTTGATCGAGGGGCCATGGCGGAAAGAGAGGGTTGGCACTGGCGTCGAATCTGGGGGAAGAGCTGTGGGTTTGCAGAAGAGAGGAGGAGCCAAGGGCAAGCACGGTGAGCAATGAAGGCAGAGCTGCGCTAACAATGGGCGCCCGCCAGGCCTGGCAGTTATCAAGGCTGCATGGGGAAGTGGAGACACCCACGTCCCATCAATCGCCATGCATCGACCAAGGCTGCAGGTAGTTAAGGCCGGCGGCACTCCGCACTTGCCCTTTGGCTTCGCCTCGAAGCCAAGTTTGAGCGCGTCTTGGGCCCGGGGGCTACCGTCGGTGTTCTGGGAATGGGGGTACCCAGACTTGCCTGCCTAGAGCCCATGGCGTGGCTCCATCGATGGCCTGGTATGTCCCACCTTCAGCATCAACAACTCAAGACCCTCGCAAGGTGGACGACACCAAGACATCTAGAAGGTCCGAGCTCCTCAGGCTGGCTCCTGAGGAGCGGAGATTTCTATGCAAGCCTTACCTCGTGAGGTTTGGATGACGTGAGCCATGACGACCAAGGCCAGGCGGGCGCTAGTGGGCGCAGGACGGCAGTTTCCTCTTCGGTGCTAAGAAGGCAAGCGCAGGCACAGAGTCCCAAGAAATCAACTAAAGGTTTACATTCTGGTGCAACAAGACCAAGACCGCCAGGACGGCAGGACGGAGGTCATCGCCGAGCCCACCACGGTGTGACGACCAGAGGCTTTTGTAGGCGAAGACAACTTTTGTCAGGATAACATGTACTAGTTGTCTCCCTTCGAATTTGGCCATTGTGGGAACCCTTCCCGCCTTCATTTTGGGAAGAGGACCAAGGCCACTATAAATAGGACCTATCCACAACCATAGATGGGGGGAGACCGGATCGAATCCATTTCATCCTCACTAGCTCACCATCTCACTTGAGCACAAGAACACGCCTCCTCCTGAGGCCGTTCTTCCACTGTACTAGTTCATCATCAGCCCCTCGAGGCCAATCCACCAGAAAACAGGAGTAGGGTTTTACACCACAAGGTGGCCCGAACCTGGGGTAAACTGTTGTGTCCCATTTCCTTCTAGTTCGTCGAGCTAGGCCGTGACATTAGCGAGTAGGCAGACTAGGGAGGTTGAGTTCTTCGCACGCACGCCAGAGCTCGAACCTCTCAAGGGTCTGCGGAATCCAAAATCTGATAGTATCGGAGGGTATGAACCATGGAAAAGTTGGAATACAGTAGATATAATACCAATATGAATTTAGAATGAGTTCACAACAGTACCTAAGTGGTGATTTGCTTTATTATACTAACGGAGCTTACGAGTTTTTTGTTGTGAAGTTTTCAAGCTTTAAGTGAAGTTTCGATGTACTAAGGAATAAGGAGTGGCAAGAGCCTAAGCTTGGGGAAGCCTGATGACCCACAAGTATAGGGGATCAATTGTAGCTCTTTTCGATAAGTAAGAGTGTCGAACCCAATGAGGAGCAGAAGGAAATGACAAGTGGTTTTCAGCAAGGTAATGTCTGCAAGTGCTGAAATTGTAAGTAACAGAGTAGTTTGATAGCAAGATAATTTGTAACGAGCAAGTAACGACAGTAGTAACAAAAGTGCAACAAGGTAGCCCAATCCTTTTGAGGCAACGTACAGGCCAAAATGGTCTCTTATGATAAGCAAAGTGTTCTTGAGGGTACACGGGAATTTCATCTAGTCACTTTCATCATGTTGGCTTAATTCGTGTTCGGTACTTTGATAATTTGATATGTGGGTGGACCAGTGCTTAGGTGCTGTTATTACTTGAACAAACCTCATACTTATGATTAACCCTCCCGCAAGCATCCGCAACTACAAGAAAAGTATTAAGAATAAATTCTAACCATAGCATTAAACTTTTGGATCCAATCGGTCCCTTACGGAATAGCGCATAAACTGGGGTTTAAGCTTCTGTCACTCTCGCAACCCATCATCTAATTGCTACTCCTCAGTGCATTCCTTTAGGCCCAAATATGGTGTGAAGTGTCATGTAGTCAACGTTCACATGACACCACTAAGGGAATCACAACATACATACTATCAAAATATCGAACACATATCAAGTTCACATGATTACTTGCAACATGATTTCTCCCGTGACCTCAAGAACAAAAGTAACTACTCACAAACGATAATCATGCTCAAGATCAGAGGGGTATTAAATAGCATATTGGATCTGAACATATGATCTTCAACCAAATAAACCATATAGTAATCAACTACAAGATGTAATCAACACTACTAGTCACCCACAAGCACCAATCTATAGTTCCGGTAACAAGATTGAACACAAGAGATGAACTAGGGTTTGAGAGGAGATGGTGCTATTTAAGATGTTGATGGAGATTGTCCTCCCCAAGATGGGAGAGTTGTTCGTGATGATGATGACGATGATTTCCCCCTCCGGGAGGGAAGTTCCCCCGGCGGAATCTCTCCGCCCGAGGGAAAAAGTGCTCCTGCCCATGTTCCGCCTCGAGACGGCGGCGCTCCATCCCGAAAGTACTCTCTTCATTTTTTCTAGGTCAAAATGACTTATATACCAGAAGATGGGCACTAGAGGTGGGCCTGGGTGAGCACAACCCACCAGGGTGTGCCTGGGCTCCCCGGCGAGCCTAGGAGGGTTGTGCCCACCTGGTGGGCCCCCTCTAGTAGTTATTTGCTCCAATATTCCACAAATATTCCATAAAAAATCCCCGTGAAGTTTCAACTTATTTGTAGTTGTGCGGAATAGGTAGTTTGACGTAGCTTTTCCAGGTCCGGATTTGCAGCAGCTGGAATTCTTACTCTTTGTGTAAACCTTGCATATTATGAGAGAAAAGGCATTAGAATTACTCCAAAAAGCATTATTATGGATAAAAACATTATAAATAAGAGTAATAAAACATGATGCAAAATGGACGTATCAACTCCCCCAAGCTTAGACCTCGCTTGTCCTCAAGCAAAAACCGAAATCGAAAAACATGTCCACATGCTTAGAGAGAGAGAGAGAGGTGTTAATAAAAACAAAATACGGACATAGAAGCATCATGTTGATTATTATAACATCAACAAAATTGAACATAATACTTTTATCATAGAACTTTTATCATAGAACTTTTATCATATACTTCTCATGAATAAGTAACAATTCATCACACAATTGAAGTATAAAGTAAAAACTCTATTAGAAACCAACAAACTATGTTCTCAGTCAACTTTGCAACTGCAATTCATCATCTTTTCAGGAAGGGTCACGTATCGGAGCCTTTAGGCAAGTCCACATACTCAACCATCATATAGTCTTCTATGATTGCTAACACTCACCACGTACACATGAGCAAAACATTTCAATCGGACACATAGAAAGATAGGTGCTTATAGTTTCGCCTCCCAACGTATTCACCTCAAGGGTGATGTCAACAATAATAACTCATGCTATCTATATTCAACTGGACATATGTGCCTAGATCTTTCCTCACCACATTATGCTTGCCAAAGGAGGAAAATAAAAAGGAATAGAAGAAAAACTTTGACTCTTTGCATAAAAGTAAAATACATAAAAGTAAAAGATTGGCCCTTCGCAGAGGGAAGCAAAGGTTGCCATGCACTTATTTGTTTGTACGCTCAACCCCTTAGTGCAGAACATCACGTTGCATTGCCCCTTGTGATAGCGACCTTTATTTCGCAGTCCGTCGCTTTTATTCTTCACCATCAAAAGTTCATGCATTTCTCTTACACTAAATGATCTCACACATTTAGCAGTAATTTTTATTGCTTTTTTGCACCGATGACAACTTAGTTGAGGGATCTTTCTCAATCCCTAGGTAGGTATGGTGGACACTTGCAAATAAGATTTGGGTTTAAGGGTTTTGGATGCACAAGTAGTATCTCTACTTAGTGCAGAATTTTTGGCTAGCAAAGATAGGGGCAAGCACCACATGTTAAAGGATCCATGACAATATGACTTCTATGTGAATATAAACAAACATAAACCATCAAGTTGTCTTCCTTGTCCAACATCAACAATTTTGGCATATAATATTTTGACGAGGGCTCACAATCACAAAAGATTTCTAGGATAGTATATTTATATGTGAATCTTCTCTTCCCTTATTAATTCTTTCATGAGTGGCATTGTTGACTAATGTGATGTTTGTCAATATCTAATAAAATTTTCTGCTTTTACTTTTTCTTATGTTGTGTCATCACCTACCATAAGATTAGTATATGATCTTTTCTTCATTTATTTCCTTTATTTTATTTATTTCCTTTCTCTTTTAATTTTCTTTTATTTCCAACATAGAAGTAAAAAAAGCAAAAACTCAAACTAAACTTCATTATATATCTCGCACACGATTACAAGGATAGATCACTAAGCAAACTCTCAAAGAAAGGATCGAACTAAACTTTTAATCATCTAAGCAAAGAGACCGAACTAAAATAACTAAAGGCAAAAAGATAGTGGGATGATATGATACCGGGGCACCTCCCCCAAGCTTAGCAGAAGCTAAGGGGAGTGCCCATACCCGATACTCAGTTCTCCTTTGGTGGTGAAGATGATGGTGGTGGTGACGAAGAAGAGATCTTGTCTTTATTTTCCACCAGCTTATGCCGAAGGATAAAGTTATCTATCCTCAACTCATCATTTGTAATCTCAAGATTTATTATTCTCTTGCATAATGCCTCCATACTCTTGTTCTTGAAACGAGGAGGGACTGATTCATCTTCATCTTCCTCTGAAGTCCAGCCATAGTGCTCCACATCCCCATAGGACTTGGGGTTTGCAAAGTCAGCAACATAGCTCTCACCTTCAGAGTCTTGGGATGACATATTTTCATAACTGCGCAGAAAACAACAAGAAAGAAGAACAGGGATTTCTCCATGATACGGTGACCAACAGGTTTGGGAAGCATATATAGATTTTTTATCTTGGGCGACAAGCAAACGAAACAAAAGCGGAGTCCGGAAGGTGTCCCAGGTGGGTACAACCCACTTGGGCGCACCACGCGCCCTGGTGTCTTGTGCCCACTAGGGTACGCTTCCTGGAAGTTTCTTTATTTCCTAATTTTCTAAATATTCCAAAATTGATAAAAAATATTTTTGTGGATTTTTCGGAGTCCGTTTACTTACCGTATCACGTACCTCCTTATTTTCATGATTCTAGAGTGTTCCGGAAGGACTCTTTTATGTGTTCCTCCGGTGTCATAGTTTGGATAATATTACTTTCAAAATAATGGGCGTACCTAAGATATAATGTTTTATCCATTGTCCATTGACAACCTTCGGGTTAGTACCTTCAGAATTATTTATTTTGATGGCTCCAGACCGAGAAACCTCCTCGATAACATAGGGGCCTTCCCATTTTGGGAGGAGTTTTCCTGCAAAGAATCTGAAACGAGAGTCGTAAAAAAGAACATATTCTCCGACTTTAAACTCATGCTTTTGGATTCTTGTCATGCCATCTTTTAAATTTATATTTGAATAATTTTGCATTTTCATAAGCCTGGGTTCGCCATTCATCTAACGAGCTAATATCAAATAACCTCTTTTCACCAGCAAGTTTGAAATCATAGTTAAGCTCTTTGATTGCCCAATATGCTTTATGTTCAAACTCAAGAGGCAAATGACAAGCTTTTCCATAAACCATTTATAAGTAAACATACCCATAGGATTTTTATATGTTGTTCTATAAGCCCAAAGTGCATCATCTAATTTCTTAGACCAATTCTTCCTGGACCTATTGACAGTCTTTTGCAAAATTAATTTTATTTCTCTATTGCTAAGTTCAACTTGACCACTAGACTAAGGATGATAAGGTGATGCAATTCTATGGTTAACATCATACTTGGTAAGCATTTTACGGAAAGCACCATGAATGAAGTGCGAACCATCATCAGTCATTAAATATCTAGGGACTCCAAACCTTGGGAAAATAACTTCCTTGAGCATTTTAATGGAGGTGTGGTGATCAACACTACTGGTTGGAATAGCTTCTACCCATTTTGTAACATAATCAACAGCAACCAAAATATGTGTATACCCATTAAAGGAAGGAAAAGGTCCCATGTAATCAAATCCCCAAACAACAAATGGTTCAATAGCAAGTGAATACTTCATAGGCATTTATTTGTGCTAACCGATATTACCTATTCTTCGACATTCATCACAAGATAATACGAACTTACGGGCATCCTTGAAGAGATTAGGCCAATAAAATCCAGATTGCAATACCTTGTGAGCAATTCTATCTCCAGCATGATGCCCTCCATAAGCTTCAGAGTGACATTTCCATAGGACTTGTCCCTGTTCATGCTCAGGTACACAACATCTAATAATACCATCTACTCCTTTATAAAGTTGTGGGTCATCCCAAAAGTAATATATTCAATCATAGAAGAATTTTTTTCTTTTATTGGTATGTAAAGCTAGGTGGTAAATATTTCGCAACAATGTAATTAGCACAGTCATCATACCAAGGAGTACTATGAGCAACATCTATTGCAGCTAACTGCTCATCAGGAAAACTATCATCAATAGGTAGTGGGTCATCAGGCACATTTTCAAGCCAAGATAAATTATCATCTACTGGGTTCTCAGCTCCTTTTCTATCAATGATATGTAAATCAAATTCTTGTAACAAGAGAACCCATCGAATAAGTCTAGGTTTAGCATCTTTCTTTTCCATAAGATATTTAATATCAGCATGGTCTGTGTGAACAGTTACTTTGGAATCAACACTATAAGGTCTAAACTTGTCACAAGCAAACACCACTGCTAAGAATTCTTTTTCAGTAGTAGCATAATTTCTTTGAGCACTGTCTAGAGTTCTACTAGCATAATGAATAACATTCAGTTTTATCAACTCTTTCTCCTAGAACAGTACCAATAGCATAATCACTAGCATCACACATAATTTCAAAAGGCAAGTTCCAATCGGGTGGTTGAATAATAGGTGCAGAAATTAAGGCTTTCTTGAGTGTTTCAAAGGCTTCTAAACAATCATCATAAAAAACAAAAGGAATATCCTTTTGCAAAAGATTCGTGAGAGGCCTTGAAATTTTAGAAAAGTCTTTGATAAATCTCCTATAGAAACCAGCATGACCTAAGAAACTACGATATTCCAATATTCCTCAAATATTCCATAAAAATTCTTCGTGAAGTTTCAGCTTATTTGGAGGTGTGCAGAATAGGTAGCCTGACGTAGCTTTTCCAGGTCTGGATTTCCAGCTGCCGGAATTCCCCGTCTTTGTGTAAACCTTGCATATTATCAGAGAAAAGGCATTAGAATTACTCCAAAAAGCATTATTATAGATAAAACATTATAAATAACAGTAAAAATATGATGCAAAATGGATGTATCAATGCCCAAGGCACCCCAAGGTAATATTCAAGGACAACCACGAGCCTAATCTTAGGGATGCCCCGGATGGCATCCCCTCTTTCGTCTTTGTTCATCGGTGAATTTACTTGGGCTATATTTTTATTCACCACATGATATGTGCTTTGCTGGGAGTGTCATTTTATTTTATTAGGATTTTCTTGCTGTCTAAATAACATCTTAAGATATGAAATTCTTAAATGATAGAGAGTCTTCACATAGTTACATAATTATTGGACTACTCATTGATCTTCACTTATATCTTTTGGAGTAGTTTGTCATTTGCTCCAGTGCTTCACTTATATCTTTTTAGAGCACGGTAGTAGTTTTATTTTTTAGAAATTGATGAACTCTCATGATTCACTTATATTATTTTGAGAGTCCTTAAACAACATGGTAATTTGCTTAGGTTATGAATTTAGTCCTAATATGATGGGCATCCAAAAGGGATATAATAAAATCTTTCATATAAAGTGCAATGAATACTACGAGAAGTTTGATTCCTTATGATTGTTTTGAGATATGAAGATGGTGATATTAGAGTCATGCTAGTGAGTAATTGTGAATTTGAGAAATACTTGTGTTAAGGTTTGTGAGTCCCGTAGCATGCACGTATGGTGAATCATTATGTAACGAAGTTGGAGCATGAGATATTTTTTGATTGTCTTCCTTATGAGTGGTGGTCGGGGACGAGCGATGGTCTTTTCCTACCAATATATCCCCCTAGGAGCATGCGCGTAGTACTTTATTTCTATGAATAATAGACTTTTGCAATCAGTATGTGAGTTCTTTATGACTAATGTTGAGTCCATGGATTATACACACTCTCACCCTTCCACCACTGCTAGCCTCTCTAGTAACGCGCAACTTTCGCCGGTACCATACACCCACCATATACCTTCCTCAAAACAGCTACCATACGTACTTATTATGGCATTTCCATAGCCATTTCGAGATATATTGCCATGCAACTTCCACCGTTTCGTTTATTATGACACATTCCATTGTTGTCATATTGCTTTGCATGATCATGTAGTTGACATCGTATTTGTGGCAAAGCCACCTTTCATAATTCTTTCATACATGTCACTCTTGATTCATTGCACATCTCGGTACACCGCCGGAGGCATTCACATATAGTTATATTTTGTTCTAAGTATTGAGATGTAAGTAAATAAAAGTGTGATGATCTTCATTATTAGAGCATTATCCCACGTGAGGAAATAAAAAAACAGAGGAAAGGCCAAATAAAAAAAGGGAGACCAAAAAATGAGAGAAAAAGAGAGAAGGGGCAATGTTACTATCCTTTTTTCACACTTGTGCTTCAAAGTAGAACCATGATCTGCATGATAGAGAGTCTCTTATTTTGTCACTTTCATATACTAGTGGGAATTTTTCATTATAGAATTTGGCTTGTATATTCCAACGATGGGCTTCCTCAAATTCCCTAGGTCTTCACGAGCAAGCTAGTTGGATGCACACCCACTTGGTTTCTTTTCGAGCACTTATAGCTCCAGTGCATCCGTTGCATCGCAATCCCTACTCACTCACATTGATATCTATTGATGGGCATCTACATAGCCCATTGATACGCCTAGTTGATGTGAAACTATCTCCCTCTTTTGTCTTCTCCACAACCAACATATTCTATTCCACCTATAGTGTTATGTCCATGGCTCACGCTCATGTATTGCGTGAAAGTTGAAAATTTTTGAGAACGTCAAAAGTATGAAACAATTGCTTGGCTTGTTATCGGGGTTGTGCATGATTTGAATATTTTGTGTGATGAAGATGGAGCATAGCCAGACTATATGATTTTGTAGGGATAAGCTTTCTTTGGCCATGTTATTTTGAGAAGACATAATTGCCTCATTAGTATGCTTGAAGTATTATTGTTTTTATGTCAATACTAAACTTTTGTTTTGAATCTTATGGATCTGAACATTCATGCCACAATAAAGAAGATTACATTGATAAATATGTTAGGTAGCATTCCACATCAAAAATTCTGTTTTTATCATTTACCTACTCGAGGACGAGCAGGAATTAAGCTTGGGGATGCTTGATACCTCTCCAACGTATCTATAATTTTTGATTGTTGCATGCTATTATATTATCTATCTTGGATGTTCTATATGCATTTATATGCTATTTTATATGATTTTTGGGACTAACCTATTAACCTAGATCCTGAAGGAAATATGCCCTAGAGGCAATAATAAAGTTGTTATATTATATTTCCTTATATCATGATAAATGTTTATTATTCATGCTAGAATTGTATTAACTGGAAACTTGATACATGTGTGGATACATAGACAAAACACCATGTCCCTAGTAAGCCTCTACTTGACTAGCTCATTAATCAAAGATGGTTAAGTTTCCTAACCATAGACATCTGTTGTCATTTGATGAACGGGATTGCGTCATTGGGAAAATGATGTGATGGACAAGACCCATCTGTTAACTTAGCATGTTGATCGTTCAGCTTTATTGCTATTGCTTTCTTCATGTCATATACATATTCCTTTGACTATGAGATTATGCAACTCCCGGATACCGGAGGAATACCTTGTGTGCTATTGAACGTCACAATGTAACTAGGTGATTATAAAGATGCTCTGTAGGTATCTTTGAAGGTGTTTGTTGGGTTGGCATAGATCGAGATTAGGATTTGTCACTCCGAGTATCGAAGAGGTATCTCTGGGCCCTCTCAGTAATGCACATCATGATAAGCCTTGCAAGCAATGTGACTAATGAGTTAGTTGCAGGTTGATGCATTATAGAACGAGTGAAGAGACTTGCCGGTAATGAGATTGAACTAGGTATGAAGATACCGACGATAGAATCTCAGGCAAGTAACATACCGATGACAAAGGGAATAACGTATGTTGTCATTACAGTTTGACCGATAAAGATCCTCGTAGAATATGTGGGAACCAATATGAGCATCCAGGTTCCGCTATTAGTTATTGACTGGAGAGGTGTCTCGGTCATGTCTACATAGTTCTTGAACCCGTAGGGTCTGGACGCTTAACGTTCAATGACGAATTGTATTATATGAGTTATGTGATTTGGTGATCGAATGTTGTTTGGAGTCCTGGATGAGATCACGGACATGACGAGGAGTCTCGAAATGGTTGAGAGGTAAATATTCATATATAGGACGATAGTATTCAGACACCGGAAGTGTTCTGGGGGTACCAGGTACGTATTGGGTCACCGGAAGGGGTTCCGGGCAACCCCCGACAAGCTATATGGGACTAATGGGCCAAGAGGGGAAACACACCAGCCACAAAGGGGATGGTGCCCCCCATATGGGCTAGCCAAATTGGAGAAGGGAAGGGGAATAAGGAAAGGAAAAAGGGAATAGGATTCCCCCTTCCTACTCCGAATAGGAATAGGAAAGGGGGGAGGCCGAATTGGGAGGACCCCAAGTAGGATTCCTCCTACTTGGGGCGCCCCCTTGGCTGCCTCTCCTCCCCTCCAACCTATATATGTGAAGGTGGCACTGCTAGAACACACAACAAACATTGTTAGCCGTGTGCGACGCCCCTCTCCATAGTTTACGCCTCTGGTCATATGCACGTAGTGCTTAGGCGAAGCCCTGTGCAGATCACTTCACCATCACCGTCACCACGCCATCGTGCTGACGGAACTCTCACTTGACACTTTGCTGGATCAAGAGTTCGAGGGGCATCATTGAGCTGAAGGTGTGCAGAACTCGGAGGTGACGTATGTTCTGTGCTTGATCGGTCGGACCCAGAAGACGTTCGACTACATCAACCACGTTAAACTAACGCTTCCACTTTCGGTCTACAAGGGTACGTGGACACACTCTCCCCCTCTCGTTGCTATGCATCTCCTAGATAGATCTTGCATGATCTAAGGAAAAAATTTGAAATTGCATGTTACGTTCCCCAACAGTGGCATCCGAACCAGGTCTATGGGTAGATGATAAGAACGAGTAGAACACAAAGAGTTGTGGGCGATCATAGTCATACTGCTTACCACCAACGTCTTATTTTGATTCGGCGGTATTTTTGGATGAATCGGCCCGGACAAACCTTACATGACCACGTTCATGAGACCGGTTCCACTGACAGACATGCAACTTGTTTTGCAGGAAGGTGGCTGGCGGGTGTCTGTTTCTCCAACTTTAGTTGAATCAAATTTGACTACGGCCGGTCCTTGTTGAAGGTTAAAACAACAAACTTGATGAAACATCATTGTGGTTTTGATGCGTAAGTAAGAACGGTTCTTACTAGAAGCCCATAGCAGCCACGTGAAACTTGCAACAACAAAGTAGAGGACGTCTAACTAGTTTTTGCAGGGCATGTTGTGATGTGATATGGTCAAGACATGATGTGATAAACGTTATTGTATGAGATGATCATGTTTTGTAAAAGTTATCGGCAACTGGCAAGAGCCTTATGGTTGTCGCTTTATTGTATGAAATGCAATCGTCATGTAATTGCTTGCGTTAGCGATACTTGTCGAAGCAATAGTTGGCGAGAAGACAACGACACTACGATGGAGATCAAGGTGTCAAGCCGGTGATGATGGAAATCATGACGATGCTTTGGAGATGGAGATCAAAGGCAGAAGATGATGATGGCCATATCATGTCACATATTTTGATTGCATGTGATGTTTATCTTTTATGCATCTTATTTTGCTTAGTACGGAGGTAGCATTATAAGATGATCCCTTACTAAAATTTCAAGGTATAAGTGGTCTCCCTGAGTATGCACTGTTGCGAAAGTTCTTCGTGCTGAGACACCACGTGATGATCGGGTGTGATAGGCTCTACATTCACATACAACAGGTGCAAGATAGTTTTTGTAACGCCCTCGATGCGGCTATATCTCCCACGTGTCGAAGCACGACTTAGAGGCATAACCGCATTGAAAGTAATGTCGCAAGTGAGGTAATATTCACACAACCCATGTAATACATAAGGGAAAAGATACATAGTTGGCTTACAATGGCCACTTCACACAATTACATGAATAAAGCATTACATCATCCAAATACACTCAAGGTCTGACTATGGAACCAAAATAAAAGAAGACTACCCCAAATGCTACACAGATCCCCGATCGACCCCAACTGGGCTCCACTACTGATCAACTAGAACGAAACAACACAAAGGACACGATCTTCATCGAGCTCCGCCTTGAGCTCGGTTGCGTCATCTGCATGGTTCAATGGCACCTGCAAGCTGGTTTTGGAAGTATCTGTGAGTCACGGGGACTCAGCAATCTCACACCCTCGCGATCAAGACTATTTAAGCTTATGGGTAAGGTAAAGGTATGAAGTGGAGCTGCAGCAAGCGACCAGCATATTTGGTGGCTAAACATACGCAAATGAGAGCGAGAAGAGAAGGCAAAAGCACGGTCGAACAACTATGATCAAGAAGTGATCCTAGAACAACCTACGTCAAGCATAACTCCAACACCGTGTTCACTTCTCGGACTCCGCCGAGAAGAGACCATCACGGTAACACACGCAGTTGATTCATTTTAAATAAGTTAAGGTTCAAGTTATCTACAACCAGACATTAACAAATTCCCATCTGCCCATAACCGCGGGCACGGCTTTCGAAAGTTCAAATCCCTGCAGGGGAGTCCCAACTTACCCCATGACAAGCTCTCACGATCAACGAAGGATATACCTTCTCCCGAGACATTCCGATCAGACTCGGTATCCCGGTTCAACAAGACAACTTCGACAAGTTAAAACAAATCCAGCAACACCGCCCGAATGTGCCAACAAATCCCGATAGGAGTTGCACATATCTCATTCTCAGGGCACACTCAGATGAGCGCTCCATACAACTAAAACAAAACCTCGAGTTTCCCCGAGGGGGCGCTGCACAGGACTCTAGTCTGGACCAACACTCAGAGGAGCACTGGCCCGGGGGGGGGGTTAAATAAGATGACCCTTGGGCTCCGGAAACCCAAGGGAAAAAGAGGCTAGGTGGCAAATGGTAAAACCAAGGTTGGGCATTGCTGGAAGAGTTTTATTCAAGGCGATTTGTCAAGGGGTTCCCATTATTACCCAACCGCGTAAGGAACGCAAAGTCCGGGAACATAACACCGATATGACGGAAACTAGGGCGACAAGAGTGGAACAAAACACTAGGCAAAAGGCCGAGCCTTCCACCCTTTACCAAGTATATAGATGCATTAAGATAACAAGATAATATAATGATATCCCAACAATAAAATAATGTTCCAACAAGGAACGATCTCCAAATCTTCACCTGCAACTAGCAACGCTATAAGAGGGGCTGAGCAAAGCGGTAACATAGCCAATCAACGGTTTGCTGGGACATGGTGGGTTAGAGGCTTGGCTTAACAATACGGGAGGCATGATAAGCAAGTGGTAGGTATCGCAGCATATGCATGGCAAAAGAGCAAGTAACTAGCAAGCAAAGATAGAAGTGATTTCGAGGGTATGGTCATCTTGCCTGAGATCCCGCAAGGAAGAAGAACAAGTCCATGAAGAAGATAAACGGACGTAGTCGAACGGGTCCTCACACACACGACGTTATCGAAACCAACCCGAAGAAGCAACACCGGAAAGAAGCAAACAACATGGCATGATGCACATTCGAGTATGATGCATGTCCGGTTTAATGCAGCATGGCATGGCAAAGAGCGAGCAACTAGCAAGCAAAGATAGAAGTGATTTCGAGGGTATGGTCATCTTGCCTGAGATCCCGCAAGGAAGAAGAACGAGTCCATGAAGAAGATAAACAGACGTAGTCGAACGGGTCCTCACACACACGACGTTATCGGAACCAACCCGAAGAAGCAACACCGGAAAGAAGCAAACAACATAGTAAACAACCAACACATCAACATGGCATGATGCACAATCGAGTATGATGCATGTCCGGTTTAATGCAGCATGGCATGGCAAAGTGCACAAGCAACCCTACAAATTAAGTGGAGCTCAATATGCAACTCCGTTGCATATTGATGAAACACCACGTGACTTATTTAGTTTGAGCTTGTTTATGTACCCAACAATGTTAAATGTTGTTAAACATGGCAAGAGGGTGAAGCAAAGTAAAACTACCTATCTAGTCAAGTTTAAATGAGGCTGGAAGCAACGAACAACAATTCCGGAAACTCCTCATGAGCATATTATAGATTTGGTACTGTTCTTCCCTAAACATTATTTTAGAGTTGTTAAACATGCAAGATGAGTGCACCAAGTAAATCTAGGCATTTTTCTACCCCATTTACATATAAAGATTATTTAATTTCGAGTTACGGTTATTTAGTTATGATTTAAAGCATTTTAGCATGGCATAGGAGCCAAACTTAAACAAACAGCAATTTAAACATTTTAAACATGGATGAAAATGACATATAACGAAACTAGATGAAAAACTAAGCATATTTCATATATAATTCATTTTAATCCGATGCACAAATTGTGAGTTATTATATGCATGTTGTGCAAGGGGTTTTCTGAAAAACTGCAGTCTCTGGAATAATATCTAAATTTGTTCCACGGAGAAAAAAGGAATTGGGCTGCATTTGAGATTGGGCCCAACAGAAGGAAAACAACAACAAAAAAAGGGGCAGTCGGGTGTGGCCTCAACCAGTGGGCTGAGGCCCAGTCGGTTGGTTACTGGGTTGCAGCTGGAGAGCGCAGCTGGGCCTTGGAGCCCACCAGATGTACGTGTACGGACGTAGTGCAGTCAACGCAGGCGTCGAGACTATCTTCCTCCTCTCGACAAAGGCCGCACGGGACTTGGGGACGAGCACTCTTGCTCGAAGAAGAGGAAGCAGAGGTCAGCGTCAGGTTCGGCAGGGACGGGGACGACGCTCCGGCAATGGGCGACGCCTGGGTTCGGATCCGGCGGCCGGCGCGTTGATCTGAAGCAGAGGAGGCAGCGGCGTCGAAGCCTTGTACATGGCGGCAGAGAGAGGGAGCAGAGAGATTAGGGAGGGAAGAAGAAGGGATGGAAAAGGAGAAGGGCGACGAGGGCTGGCCTTGCCACGGTGGTCTCCATGGCGAGTCGAGGCGGGGCGCACTGCTGCTGGCCAGCGCGTGCACGAGCTCCTACTCCTGGTTCGAGAGGGGGCGTGGGAAATCGGGGCGCCGTGGTGCTCTGTGGCTGGACGTGGGAGGAGGCCAGAGGTCCTACAGGAGATCCTCTCCGGCGATGAGGTGGGGCTCGGTGAGGAGCACGGCATGGAGGAGTCCCTCTCCTGTTGGGCTCGGAGAGCAGGATGAAGCAGAGCAGGAGGGGGTTCGAGTGGAGCTCGGGGATGAGGGGAGATCGGGCGCTGCTGGGCAGAGGAGCTCGGGCTCCTGCGGGATTAGAGCGGCGCGGCTTGGTTGGATCGATTGGAAGGAGGAGGAGATTGGCTTGTGCTGAAAACGAGGGAGTTGGTCGTGTCGGCTGGGTGGAGTGGATGGATCTGGGAGGATCTCGATGGAGATGGTGGGTGGGTGGCGGCGGCGGACACAGAATGGATGGGACATCCCCTAGGTTTTAGGGTTTTGTCTCAAATTAGACTAGTGGTTCTATATATATATGGAAAGAGGGGAGTTTAGGGTAGATTTGGACCCTCCGATCAAAATCGGGCGGTTCAAGAAAAACTAGGTTAGGAAGCCCAATAAACAAAACGGAGACGTTTTGTAGATGTTTGGGGATGATCCGGACACAATGGTGGCGACAGTCCGGGTCGGGTCCGGGACAGCTTTTCGGACGCACGCATGAGGAGGGCCACGGGCTGACGAGAGAGATTAGGTTGGGCCTGACGGTGAGTGGTGGTGGGCTGAGAAGAGAGAGGGGGAAAGCAACCCGACAACTATTTCCGGAGACCGAAAACGTCTGACGTTTGACCGGCTATACTGCCGCTATAGTTATCCGTTGGGGTGTCAAACGGACTCCGAATGCGATGAAACTTGGTAGGCGGTCTACTGACAACAAAACAATACCGCACGCCAACTTTCATCCCATTTTGAGAACATTTTCCGGCCACTTATAAAATACTATTTCAGACATGCCGCGGGCGCGTGCAAGTGTGTCTGGACTCAGAACAGACAACGGAAGGAACAGGGAGACCGGGACAGATGCAAGTTTTGAAAACATGATGATGCAATGCACATGAAGCCATGACAAGATGCAACACGCAAGCAAATGACATGGCAACGACGGCGAATAACTGGGAGACAACTGGCACATCGGTCTCGGGGCGTTACAGTTTTGCACATGTGTAATACTCGGGTTAAACTTGACGAGCCTAGCATGTACAGTCATGGCCTCGGAACACTGGAGGCCGAAAGGTCGAATGTGAATCATATAGTAGATATGATCAACATAGAGATGTTCACCATTGATGACTACTCCATCTCACATGATGATCGGACATGGTTTAGTTGATTTGGATCACGTATCATTTATATGACTTGAGGGATGTCTATCTAAGTAGGAGTTCTTAAGTAATATGATTAATTGAGCTTAATTTATCATGAACTTAGTCCTGATAGTATTTGCATATCTATGTTGTAGATCAATAGCTTGTAATGTAGCTCCCGTTTATTTTTGATATGTTCCTAGAGAAAAATAAGTTGAAATATGATAGTAGCAATGATGCAGACTGGGTCCGTGATGTGAGGATTATCCTCATTACTGCACAGAAGAATTATGTCCTTGATGCACCGCTAGGTGACGGACCTATTGCAGGACCAAATGCAGACGTTATGAACGTTTGGCAAGCTCGATATGATGACTACTTGATAGTTTAGTGCGCCATGCTTTACGGCTTAGAACCGACACTTCAAAAACATTTTGAACGCCACTGAGCATATAAGATGTTCCAAGAGCTGAAATTGATATTTTAGACTCATGCCCGAGTCGAGAGGTATGAGACCTCTGACAAGTACTTGCACTGGTGTGCGTCGGTCCTAAACAAACGGTTTTTAACCCCTTTCCGCGACGGCATTTGGAACTGCCGCCAAGTGAGTGTGGGCGATAGGGGAGTCCTTCCCACATGACCCAGAAACCGTCGGGGATAGGGACCCTACAGTACTCCTACTTGTTTCTGCTCGCATTGCCATCGCAATCGGTATTTTGTGGTGCTATGTTTACGATGCGCGACCCATCACAAACGGCTCACTATTATAGAACGTGTATGATGTGCGGCCCATCACAAACGGTTCACTGTTAAGAAGATTAGCTAATCGTCATACGAGTGTCGGATAGGATTACGAAACGTCGGACCGTCGTAACATCGTCGTACACGACAACTATCGCACACGCTATTCTGTGGTGCAACATTTATGATGCATACTTCATCAGAAACAATTCATGGTTGCAAATCATGTATGATAAGGCAACTAACACAAATGTTTAGTTTGCCTGCACCATTTGTGATATTGTCTGACATTGCACACAGTTTGAAAACGGCAACTGTGTGCATGCTTGCACACATTTCCTCTCTGTGAACCATCTAGGATTATGGTGTACATCACAAACGTTTGTGTTTTACCAACCATGTGTGCCGTAACAACCTGGAGATCATAATTTCACTGTAATTTAATTGTTGCTATTTCAAATTGTATCGGATTTGAATTTGAATTTGAATGTATGCTACAGCTTTATTCATACCCATCAGGTTCAAACAACCAATGCATTATTCGATTCATAGGTACATATGTTCAAGAATTACATAAGAACCAAATAAAGAATGATGAACCACAGTTGTACACCTGTACTATTAAGGACGGTAAAGAAAGAGGAGAAATATATTCTGGTTGCAGAACAAGGTGAAGAGGAATGCCCATATTGTGCCCTCCTCCATGTAGAAGGCACGCACGTCTCCAGTCCAACCCCTTGTGATGGCCGACCGCCCATCCTTCACGGTCTTCATGAAAACATCTAGATAATCATCGTGTTCTGGTAGAAATACTTTAACCTTTGTATGCCCACCAATCATGTAGTTTGAGAGGTAATCTTGAGTAAACTACTTTGGCAACCACTGCAAATGAAAAAGATTCACACATTGTCATCTAACACAACTCATTATGGGCAGTAAAAAGAAGGCTGCAGAATTCTTACTTACCATCCCGCAGTTCGTTGTTGTCTTGGATAAAGTGTAAACAAATAGTTTAATTGCCATCTTTGGACCCATTTTACTAACAATCTTTATCAGCTTCCTCACTTGATGCTGCTTCATCGATATCTCATTGCCCCATACGCAGAAAGGGTCAAAGCGCAGATCTTTACCAATGACATATGTACCTAAAAGCACCAAGTTAATATTAGAAGCTAAACAACAATTACATAATGATGTAGTACAACACTCTTTTATAATATGTCTATATACATCCGTATGTGGTAGTCCATTTGAAATCTCTAAAAAGACAAATATTTAGTAATGGAGGGAGTATCTTATAACATCCAATATACTCACATATTAGATGAATTAACATCTTATATTATGGGCCGGAAGGAGTTTAGTGCATTCTTACAAAATATCGGCTGATTAACTGTTGCTGTATCCAGGGGTTATAGTTAGTTTGAGCTAGTTCGGTATCAAATGTCCCTAAACTATATCTAAACATGAGGGTTCGTTTGAGCTAGCTGCATCTATCACTACTACAGGATGCTGCTAACGCGGCACTACGATTAGAGACCCTTCGACAAAACTGTGAGTGATGCCATAATCGCAAACGGTGGTGTAAAAAACCATCAAAAAAGGTGCAAAACATTTGCGATGGAGATGGAACAAACACAGTTCAGATTTTAGTTGCATGTGTGATGCGGGGCATACGGTTCAGCTCAATTAATTGTTTGCGATGAGGAGGAACAAAAGAAACGGGCAGCCAAATGAAGGTGTATGCGATATATAGCATACGGTTCACTCGGATGAACTGTTTGTGATTAGGCAACACAAAAGAAACGGGCAGACATATGAAGGTGTGTGCGATATACGGCATGCAGTTCACTCGGATGAATTGTTTGCGCCGAGGCAAAAGAACAGAAACGGTTCAATATAACAAGATGTTTGTGATACATGGCAAACAGGCGTGTAATCAGAAATGTGTGTGAATACCGATAATAACAGAAACGGTTCCCTAGTGTGGTCCGTGTTCAGCTGATCATCATCTCCTTCTTGTGTTAGCTCGATGTTCCTTCTATGCTAGGTTTCCATTAATTGATGGCGTTTTATGAACACGCCACTGTTTCCCGCCATTTCCTCACCTGTTTCCCGCCACCCGGCGATATTGCGCATAGGCGGGGCGTGATGCATGGAGGCGACAAGCGCAACCTGTAGCACATCCGCCTTTTCCAAGCATGCCAACCCACCAAAGTGCCGCCTCTGCTATCAACCTCGTCAACAAGGAAAACGAGCAGGCGCCACGGCACGTCGAGGCCGAGGCGCTCCCCGGCAACGCGATGGACGACGTCATGATGCGCGTCATCGCCAGGGCTGAGCAGACCTTTGGCGCATGGCGCTTGAGCGCCACGTATCAAGATAGGCATGTCAGCGCCGACAGGCTGCAGCTCGTTGCACAACATGATTTATGGCGTGCTACAGAGCAAGCTAGGCGCGTCCGCGCCGATAGGCCGCGGCTCGCCGCACGGCGAGACCGTTGGAGTGCTACAGAATGAGTGGCGCGGCGTGCCGCACAGCAAGAGCGAATCCATCGACGCTTGCCTGCTGTCGACACGGCGTCGCAGCTGGGTACATGTCTGGTCAGTACCCCCATTCCTCACCAGGAGTGGGCAGAGGCCCTCAGCGCCATACTTGCACTAGAGGCCGGCCACGCCGTACTTGCACCGGACGCCTGCCGTGACGTTCGCATGGGTGCCACCGTTCACCTTGTCTGTAGCCTGCTGGATGCCAACACGCTGGCCCGTAGGCTCGACTGCCTCCTTGGCCCAGGTCTCCACCTGGGCGTAGTAGACTAACATGGCTGTCGCATCCTCGAGCTGGTGATCTCCGATGAAATAGCCAACTTGGAGCTCGAGATCGCGCTCTAGATGTACCGCGAGCGTGTCGACCGCTTGGACGAATGCCTGCACGAGTTCAGGCAGAGCCAAGAGCTACCGTAGGCAAGGGCTGCTGGTCATGGTCTCATGGATGATACGTCCATTTTGCATCATGCTTTTATATCAAGATTTATTGCATTACGGGCTGTTATTACACATAATGTCACAATACTTATGCATATTCTCTCTTATTTTAAGGGGTTCACATGAAGAGGGAGAATGCCGGCAGCTGGAATTCTAGGCTAGAAAAGGAGCAAATATTAGAGACCTATTCTGCACAACTCCAAAACTCCTGAAACTTCATGGGAGCATGTTTTGGAATATATAAAAAATACTGGCGAAAGAATTAACCAGAGGGGGCCCACACCCTGGCCACGAGGGTGGGGGCTGCGTCCTACCCCTGGGCGTGACCACCTATCTCGTCGGCCCCTTGGCAGGCATCTGGTGTCCATCTTCCACTATATGAAGTCTTTCATCTGATAAAAAATCATAAGCAAGCTCTCGGGATGAAACTCCGCCGCCACGAGGCAGAACCTTGACGGAACCAATCTAGGGCTCCGCCGGAGCTGTTCTGCCGGGGAAACATCCCTCCGGGAGGGGGAAATCATCACCATCGATCCTCTCATCGGGAGGTGTCGTGGAATTGTCACGGCAGATGTCCTCATGGAAGGACTTAGTCGTGGAGCCATCACTACGGGTTAGCTTGAAGGGGTTAAACCGGACAAAGGGACACGAGAGTTTATACTAGTTTGGCCCCTTCGATGAAGGTAAAAGCCTACGTCTAGTTATGATTGGTATTGCTGGGGTTTCGAAGACCAGGGAGCGAATCCGCTTTCTGGCTTCAAGTTGTTGTTTCCTGTCCCTGAACCGCCATTGGGTCACCCCTTTATATATTCAGGAGGATCCCGATCGGTCTATGGAGTCCCGAGGCTGGCTCACACAAGTGTCCGCCTCGGTCTCTTCTTTCTTATCTTACAATGCAAGTTTATACAATCATGGCGGTTTACTATCATGGGCCCTAAACCGCCTGTGGGCTCTGGGCCTCTAAGCTTCATCCGTAAAGCGCCATCTTTTGGGTTTCCTTGGGCTTCAGTATAACTGAAGGTGAACCAACCCCTCCTGGTCGGCTTACCCTCAGTGGTTATATCTTCAACATTAGGCCCTAGGTTGATTTGAACCTGTTCATGTCAGTCTTCAATCCTTGAACTTCTGGCAATTCTCGTAAACCGCCATATTGTCTTCTCCCTGTGAACTTTGACGAATCGCCATGATGTCATCTTCTGTTACTGTAGTAAATCATTGTGACGTTATTCCTGTATAAAAAAAGTTTTATAAAGATTCCCTTCTCTTTAATTAATTCCCGAAGATCGAGGCGATAGCTGCATCCTCTTTTGCCGCCTCCGATTCCTTGATTTTCGCGCCTGCCGTTTTATCCCACTTCCTTATAAATAAAACCGGGGCGCCTTCCATTTTTTCCCTTTCCAAACCGCATCGTCTTCCTCCTCGCGACCCGAAGACCTCAAGTATCGCCGCCTCCACCGTCGTTGATCTTCCAGTCCGCACCGACTCAGGCCGCTGCATCGACCTGACTCTGACCAGAAATCAACGGCGAACCTCCGCAGCTCGTCCACATCTGTGAGTTCTTCTCCTTCCCCTTCTCAGATCTGCATTGGAACTTTTTGTTGAGTTCGTCGGCGGTCATCGCCGCCCGATGCAAAGCCTTTTTAGTTTTCAGCTCCAATACCCTGTTTAGATTGTAAAAACAACGTAGAATTGCCGCAGCAATTGTTTGCGCTTATCTTGCATAAAAATAGATCTCATTTCCATTGTTTGGAAGCTCTCTTTGAGTGTATGAACTTCTCTGCACTGTTTTAGGTCTAGAAATTTTTCCTTCCAGAGCGACCGTTTGATCCAAAATAATAATTGCAACTTGTGAAACCTGTTTGTTCCATACTTAACAAATTTTCAGCTTGGGGTTCTGCCTCCAAAGGGCGGTTTATCCTTTAGTGTTGATAATTCGTCGTATGTCATTAGCCCTGTCTTAAACCGCCATCTAGACTTTGAACAACCATGCCCGGTTCACTTCATACGTATACCCTGAATTGCCGGTTTAACATTTTGACAAACAGATACGAACCGCCAATCGTAAACTGTCCATTTTCCTTTTACAGACTTTGTAAGATGACGAAACAATTTGCTGCTTGCAACTGGGTTCTGTCTCGGATCACAGAAACGCAAATCAATGAATATGTCACCACCGGCGCTTTAGCCTCAAAAAATGTCCTCCGTTCGCGAGTTTATGGCCCTGAAAGCCCCCCTGAACCTCAAGATGGAGAAGTGATTGTATTCTTGCAGCATTTAGCTTGAGGTTTCAGTCCTCCCGGATCAAAAAATTTCCGGGATGTTCTTGCCAGGCTCCAACTTCATCCTCGAGATATTGGACCAAATTCGGTGTCCAACATATGCAACTTCCAAGTATTCTGTGAGGTTTATCTGCAAGAAGAACCCACTATCGATCTCTTTCTAGATCTCTTTCACTTAAACCGCCGGACGGAATTTTCTGATGGACCTAATACTGAACTTGGCGGTGTGTCGATTCAAAAGAGGAAAGAGGTTGATTTTCCTCAGGCCAAACTTCACAGCATTCCAAAAGACTGGAACCACACTTGGTTCTACTGTCAAAATACTGCCCCTGCTGAAGAGAATCCTGTTCACACCGACTCAGCAATAATCACCCCTTACCTCAGAGCTTGCCTGCCAAAGACCGACAAGCTTATGCATCTCAACTCGCCAAACTCTGGGCTCTCCTTGCCAACGGTTTAACTGGTGTTGATCTCGTTCGTTGCTGGATTTCATGGTGCATTCTCCCTTTAAGCCGCCGGCCCGGATTGATGTTTGAATACACTGGCAGCACCAATGATCCTCAACGGTTTAACTTAATAGAACTGACGGACGATGAAGTCAGTGAAAGTGTAAAGAAAATACTCGATGAACCACTCGCCGTATGTACTCAAATTGGTCTTCGTCCTTTTTACGCCTCCAAAAAACCGCCAGGGGTAAATATTTTAACCTTGTACTTTTCCTTATTCTTCTCCGCTTTGACACTACTATAATAATACTTTTGTGCAATTCCCATAGGCCAGTAGCTCTTTTTGGAAAAAGAAAACTCAAGACAAAGTACCAAGGTCATCAAGAAAGCTGCCAAAAAGAAAACCGCTGAGTCTTCAGAGCCACCAGAAGATGTCGATGACTCGGCTGAAGAGGTAAAGTTTGACTCCCTTGACTTCTATCCATATATTTTACTGATAATGATTACTCCCAGGATGATGCGGAGGCCAGCCATGTAGATCATATTGAGGTAATTTGTCTTTCTTCTGACTCAGAACTTGTGCCGGTTCAACAATTTCGCCGTGCAGTTCGGAAAGTGAAATGCTCTCACCCTGTTGCTCATTTGGATCAAAAACTTTCTTTGAAGACACAGCAAACCGAAGGGCGTCACACAACCTTGCACAGTGATCAACATGTCACTTCTTCCGGTTTACCTCACACCCCAAACCGGAAACGTCGTCCAGAGGTTGCTTGTTCTCCTGAAAAACGTTATCCTTTGAAAGGTTTCTTCCGACGCCCTCTCAATTCATCTCATTCAAATTATCAGGCATTTTCTAATTCGTCTGGTGGTTCATCCACCACTCAGCTGCCTCCACTGAAAACCATCCCTGGGTAAGTGTGTAGCCTTCCCTTCTCTTTCATAACTCAGTTGACCATGCTAATCTTTGTTTTAATATTAGTGCTCAAGCTCGTTTGAGTAAGAAGGCCAAGACCAGCGCCCCTACCGATGAAGTTGAACCGGAGAAAACTCCTGAGGATCTTGATAAAAATCTTGATAATCTCGTGGATGATTTTGCCCTGCCAAAGCCAACTATCAATGCTAATCCGCCGGAAGCTGATCCGGCCATACATGAGGATACCTCAAGTCCACATGTTATGCCTACAAGTCCGGCTGCTGATCCGCTGAAGTCAAGTGCTAATCCGCCAAGCCTAGCCAAGGACGATGACATTATTGTTACTAGCACTGCTTATACCGCTCCGGGTGATCCAGTTGTCTTGGCAAAACATACCGCCAAGGATGAGTTTATTTCAATGGGCAAGAGGAAGATGGAAACTGATATGTCAAAATATGCTAATCTTTCTGCCCAGGATCTTCATTCCGGTTTCTTGAACCGGCTTTATACAAGTCGAGATAATGAGGCTGACTTGGTAAATCTGATGAAGGAACGTTATGAGGTAAACATTTTCCTCCTTATCTTTGTATTTTCACTGCCTTGTATCCTGTAGCCCCCAAGGGTCGGTTTAATTTGTAAAAACAAACCGGGACTTTGAATTTCCAAACTGCACATTGTTGACTTTTAAGTTTTTTTTGAACAAACACACATTAGCCCTCAAGTGCCAGGATTGAAACTTGTATGAATCCTTGGGACTTTGAAGAAGCAGTAAGAAAGAATTAATCCGCATTAGCCCCCAAGTGCCAGGATTGAAACTTGTATGAATCCTTGGGACTTTGAATAAGTAGTAAGAAAGAACTAATCCACATTAGCCCCCAAGTGCCAAGTGTAGAACCAGTTGTATGCTTGGGACTTTTGATAAAATATTGAAATGCTCCTCTTGTTTTTGGCAGGCTGACATAAACCATCAACGGACGCAGATTGCTGATCTTCAAGAAAGTATCAAATCTCACCAAGAAGAATCCTCCAAAGCCAAAGATGAGCTTCGAGCCGCTTTAACTTCCATAGAACGACTGAAAGAAGAATTCAAGACGGAACGTGCCAACTGGGACACTGAAAAGGGGACATTGCTGAAACGGGCTGAAGACGCCGAATCTGCACTTAAACCGGTGGCAGAAGAGCTTTCTGGGTTAACGCGTCAAGTGAACGCCATGACCTCCGCAGTATTTGGTAAGTACTCCTAGAAAAGTATTTGAAATACCCATCTTGTAAGGTGCCGGTTGAAATATGAAATTCCTAAACCGTTGCAGGGAGCCTCATTACTCATCTGGGCTCAGATGTACGGATGAAGCTGAAAGCAGCATATACTCTTCTGGAACAACTTTACACCGGTGCTCAACGGGTTATCTGTGAAGCCTCCTATGACAATCCGGCCCCAACACTGATCAAGGATACTCTGACAAGGCTATCCATGGTACCAGCACAGCTAGAAGAGGTGAAGCGATCTGCTGCCAGGGCCGGCGCTTTGTTGGCACTTACTCGAGCCAAAGCATGGATAGCTGACTTGGATCCGGTTGACCTTGCCAAAGGCTTTCCAAGCACACAAGAAAACGGGGCAGATTTTGATGATGCAGCCCTTAAAAGAGTGACAAGGGAGATGCGTCCTCTGGCGAGTCAGCTGGCAGAGGATGCTAACTTGACGGTTCACCGGTCTTATTATGATGCCAACAACAAACGGGTTAACCCTGTCATTCCGGAGGCGCAAAATCTTATTCCAGGAATCCATAAGCACACTTATGCCCCTGACATTAATCCATTAGAACTTATCAGTGAAGAAGCTATCTTTCAGGCCTTAACCCGGATTGACTGGACCACCACAAACTTCCATCCGCTAGGTGGGGAAGAGGAAGCTGAACCAACGCCAGATGACCCATCAAATTCGCAGCATCATGGTAATGAGACTTGATCCGGCAATTAGAGTGATGCTCCAGAAACCTTGTTTTGCTGGAAACACCATATTTTGGGCCTTCAAGCGCCTTGTAATAAGCTAGTGGAAATACTTTGATCCGTTGCCCTCGTGCAGCGGGATACACTTTGTGTTGATTTGTCATGAGAATTTCAGTACTGGCTTATGTACTTTTACAATATTATGCAATCCATGTGTCTGCATACGGAAAATCTATCCAAGCGGTTTACCACCGGATGAGTCAAAATATCCCACTTGGTAAGCAACTATGGTTGCAGCAAATAATAAATCATACCTGTGATATAAAACATTGCTGTCGGTTTACCAATTGTGATTTTAAGAAGGGTGAAATCCCAAACTCCACCGTACCATGTTGGTATATATATGATATAGAACCGGGTTGTGATGAACGCCGGCCGATTGCTGGAGACAAAGCGTCAAAGCCAGACCGGTTTTGAAGGATGCCGGATTACCTTTAATTGTATACTTGAACAGAAGATCCGTAAGCCGTGCCGGGTTTAAAAAACTCCGGTTTAACGTAGACCTCACGAAAAATAAAAACTTGGCAGAAAAAAGCAAACAAAAAACTATAGTCGAGGCTTTTCGAGGGCTGCCAGGCCCAAATCGAGGCTTTTCATGGGCTGTCAGGCCACTGAGTTAAACCATTTTGGCGAAGCCTTTTAAGATGGCCCTCCAACTAACCAATCATCGTTTTAACTTTGACAAGTTCAGGGTCTCAATGAGAGTAACTGTCAAACGTTCGAAGGGTCGTGCCAGGATTACCTGGATAGGAGTGGCTTACTAGATGAAGGCAGGTTAACCCGGGGTTTTAGGTGAATACACCGGGCTTCCAAGCCGTGGGTCGATACCCAGCTACAAGGGTCCTTTCAAACTCTTTGATATTTGATGCAAAGAGCCCCCAAGTAACTTTGTGAGCTGTGCTCAATGGGTGCCTATGTTTGAGTTGTGCGTAGCAACAAGACTCTCTTTGGCCCCTTGGGTGTGAAGCTCCCAAGCTTTGTTGTGGCGTGATAGCCACATCAAGAGGGTAGTAATGCTATGTTCTCTTTGGTGAATACACCTATGTTTGAACAGGGAGCCCCCAAGTTAACAGATATTTGAAGGAAGAAAACGGCAGAGGCCCTGCTTGATAGCAAGGATGCCGGTTTATTATATTGATCATAATATATACATTGTTGAAATATGTACATACGAAAAGCCTGTGACTTTAAGTGTAATAAGGCCGTAGGAGAGCTATGTTCCATGGCCGTCGGGTCTCCTCCTCAGAGCTATGTGAGTCTTCTCGAACGTCAATTAGGTAGTATGATCCATTGTGCAGATTTTTGCTGACCACAAAAGGCCCTTCCCAAGGTGGGGATAACTTGTGCATATCAGTCTAGTCTTGAATGAGCCGAAGTACCAAATCACCTTCTTGAAAGGTTCTTGTCTTAACCCGGCGGCTGTGATAACGCCGTAGGTCTTGTTGATAAATCGCCGACCGAGCCAAAGCCATATCTCGCTTCTCATCTAACAGGTCTAGCGCCTCTTGGCGTGCTTGCTCGTTATCCGCTTCAACATAATTCGCGACCCGGGGTGAGTGGTGACGAATATCACTTGGAAGGACAGCCTCAGCCCCATAGACCAGAAAAAGGGCGTATATCCCGTAGATCGGTTTGGGGTGGTATTTATGCTCCATAACACAGATGGTAATTCCTCCACCCAACAACCTGGCGTCCGCTTCAAAGGGACCATGAGCCGAGGCTTGATGCCCTTCAGGATTTCTTGATTCGCCCTCTCAGCTTGACCATTAGACTGGGGGTGAGCCACGGACGCTACATCAAGCCGGATGTGCTCTCGTTGGCAGAACTCCTCCATCTCACCTTTAGAAAGGTTCATACCATTATTTGTGATGATGCTATGTGGAAAGCCGAAATGGAAAATAATCTTTTTGAGAAATTGAACCGTCGTGGCTGCATCACATTTACTGACGGGCTCCGCTTCAACCCATTTGGTGAACTTGTCAACCGCCACCAACAGGTGGGTCTTCTTGTCCTTAGAACGCTTAAAGGGTCCAACCATATCAAGCCCCCAAGTAGAAAACGGCCAAGTGATGGGAATCATGCGTAACTCCTGAGCAGGAACATGAGCATGACGTGAAAATTTCTGACAAGCGTCACACCGCTTTACCAAGTCTTCCGCATCAGAATGAGCTGTCAACCAGTAGAACCCGTGTCGGAAAGCCTTAGCAACCAAGGACTTTGAGCTGGCATGGTGACCGCAATCCCCTTCATGGATTTCCCATAGAATCTCTTGTCCTTCTTCAGGAGAAACACAACGTTGGAATACGCCTGAAACGCTAGAACGGTGCAACTCGCCATTGTGAACAACCATAGACTTGGACCGCCGGACTATCTGCCTGGCAAAAAGTTCGTCTTCTGGTAATTCGCCCTGGTTTAGATATGCCAAATATGGAACCGTCCAATCCGGAGTGGCATGTAGAACGGCTACCAACTAGGCCTCCAGATCAGGAATAGCTAAATCCCCTTCTGTAGGCAACTTTACAGACGGGTTATGCAAGATATCTAGAAAGGTATTAGGTGGTACCGGTTTACGCTGAGATCCCAGCCGGCTTAGAGCATCTGCTGCTTCATTCTTGTGCCGGTCGATGTGTTCCACCTGATAACCCTTAAAGTGACCTGCTACAATATCCACCTCGCGCCTATAAGCCGCCATGAGCGGGTCTTTAGAATCCCAAGTACCAGAAACTTGCTGAACCACCAGATCAGAATCTCCAAAGCATCGAACCCAGCTTAAGTTCATTTCCTTAGCTACACGAAGACCGTGGAGCAAGGCCTCGTACTCTGCTGCATTGTTAGTACAAGGAAACATTAAGCGGAGAACATAACAAATCTTATCTCCTCGAGGGGAAGTGAGGACAACTCCATCCCCCGAGCCTTCCAGCTGCCTGGATCCATCAAAGTGAATGGTCCAGTATGTATTATCCGGTTTGTCTTCTGGTGCCTGTAACTCGGTCCAATCATTGATAAAGTCCACAAGCGCATGAGATTTGATAGTTGTTCGGGGTGTATACCTCAAACCATGGGGACCAAGCTCAATCGCCCACTTCGCAACCCGACCAGTTGCCTCTCTATTCTGGATTATATCGCCCAAGGGAGCAGAACTGACCACTGTGATAGGATGACCTTGAAAATATTGCTTGAGTTTCCTACTTGCCATGAAAACTCCATACACTAGCTTCTCCCAATGCGGATATCTTTGCTTTGATTCGATCAGTACCTCACTGATATAATAAACTGGTCGTTGAACCGGATATTCTTTTCTGGCCTCCTTACGTTCAACCACAATCGCCACACGGACCGCCCGGGCGTTGGCAGCCACGTACAATAATAGAGGCTCATTATCAACTGGAGCAGCGAGGACAGGCGGTTCAGCTAGCTGCTGCTTCAATTCCTCGAATGCCGCATTGGCGGTGTCAGTCCAGACGAATTTATCTGTTTTCTTCAACATCTGATACAGGGGAATCGCCTTCTCTCCCAAATGGCTGATAAATCGGCTGAGGGCTGCAATCCGGCCCGCCAGACGCTGAATATCGTTGATACATGCCGGTTTAGCCAAGGATGTGATTGCTTTGATCTTTTCCGGATTTGCCTCAATACCTCTGTTAGACACAAGAAAACCCAAGAGTTTGCCTGCCGGAACACCAAAAACATGTTTGTCCGGGTTGAGCATCATTTTGTAAACCCGAAGATTGTCAAACGACTCCTTGAGATCATTTATCAGGGTTTCCTGCTTCCTGGATTTCACCACAATGTCATCCACATAGGCATGAACATTACGCCCGATCTGCTTGTGAAGACAATTTTGCACACAACGCTGGTAGGTTGCTTGGGCACTCTTGAGCCCAAAGGGCATAGAAACATAGCAGAAGGCTCCAAAGGGAGTGATGAAGGCCGTCTTCTCCTGGTCCTTAACTGCCATCTTAATCTGATGATAACCTGAATAAGCATCCAGGAAACTCAGGCGCTCACAACCCGCCGTTGCATCAATAATCTGATGAATACGCGGGAGAGCAAAAGGATCTGTCGGGCAAGCTTTATTCAAATCAGTGTAGTCCACACACATACGCCAAGTGCCATTTTTCTTAAGAACAAGCATCGGATTAGCCAACCATTCGGGATGAAACACTTCAACAATAAACCCAGCTGCCAGCAGCCGGGCTACCTCTTCGCCGATGGCCTTGCGTCTTTCTTCGTTAAAGCGGCGAAGGTATTGTTTGACCGGTTTAAACTTAGGATCAATATTTAGCGTGTGCTCAGCGAGTTCCCTCGGTACACCTGGCATGTCAGAAGGTTTCCATGCAAAAATGTCCTGGTTCTCACGGATGAACTCGATGAGCGCGCTTTCCTATTTCGGATCCAGATTTGTACTGATACTAAACTGCTTGGATAAATCACCGGGGACGAAGTCAACGAGTTTAGTCTCATTAGCCGGTTTGAACATCAGGGCCGGGTCATGCTCCGTTGTAGGCTTCTTCAGAGGGGTCATGTCCGCCGGATCAACATTGTCTTTATAGAATTTCAGCTCCTCTGTTGCACAAACCGATTCAGCATAGGCCGCTTCACCTTCCTCGCAATCCAAGGCAATCTTTCGACTCCCATGTACCATGATCGTCCCCTTATAACCTGGCATTTTGAGCTGTAGATAAACATAACAGGGCCTCGCCATGAACTTCGCGTAAGCCGGCCGTCCAAATAGCGCGTGATATGGACTTTGGATTTTCACCACCTCAAAGGTCAACGTCTCAGACCTGGAATCAAGCTCATCTCCAAACACAAATTCCAAAGCAATCTTCCCCACAGGGTATGCCGATTTACCTGGTACTACACCATGAAAAACAATGTTTAACGGTTTAAGATTCTTATCTGTCAACCCCATGCGATGGAAAGTCTCATAATACAGGATGTTGATGCTGCTCCCTCCATCCATCAGAACCTTGGTAAACTTATAGCCCCCTACCTGAGGGGCTACCACTAAAGCTAGTTGACCCGGATTGTCAACCCGGGGTGGGTGATCCTCTCTGCTCCACACAATAGGCTGCTCTGACCATCGTAGATAATGCGGTACAGCCGGTTCAACAGCATTGACTGCCCTCTTGTGAAGTTTCTGATCCCGCTTGCACAAGCTGGTAGTGAACACATGATACTGTCCGCTGTTCAACTGCTTGGGGTGACTCTGGTAACCTGACTGTTGCTGATTCCCTTGGTTATTCTGCTGGTTATTACCATGGTTGTTCTGATGGCCCTGGTTGTTCTGAAATCCAGAGCTTGAACCGCCGCCCCCCTGGAAACCTGGGCCTGAACCGCTGGGTGGATCCTGATCATACCGGTATAAATCAGAATTTTTGAACTCCCTCATTATGTGACAATCTTTCCAAAGATGTGTGGTAGGGGCCTCCTTGGTTCCATGCTTCGGGCAGGGCTGGTTTAACAAATGCTCTAGATTCATGCCGTGTTGGGGCGGTTTACCTTTGCAACGCTGCATATTTGTGTTAGCCACCAAATCTGAATTATCCGCTTTACGCTTACTATTATTCCCATGGCCCCCTTGGTTGTGGTGTTGCCCTTTTGCACCGCCATTCTTATTTCCCTTCTTCGGTTTGTCCTCCTCCGAATCCGGATCCTTGGTAATATCTGAATCGACATACTTAACTAAAGCGGCCATGAGTGTTAATACTGCGGTATCTGCATTAATATGATCTGACGAATGCAAAATCATCGAGACTCGTTTAACCCAATGGGTCGTGGACTCCCCTTCCTCTTGGACACAAGCAACTAGATCTACAATTGACATCGGCTACTTGCACGTATCCTTGAAGTTCTGGATAAACTGGCACTTTAATTCGGCCCATGAGTCGATAGAGTTAGTTGGCAAGCTCTTCAACCAAGTACGAGCTGTTCCTTCCAGCATCATGGTGAAATACTTAGCAAAAACCGCATCATCCACATCTAACATCTCCATTGCCATCTCATAGCTCTCCACCCACGCCTCTGGCTGCAAATCGGCGGTGTAATTTGGTACCTTACGAGGTCCCTTGAAATCCTTGGGTAATCGCACATTACGCAATGCGGGAGTTAAACATGGAACCCCTATGGAACTGAACATTACCCCTGGCTCCACGGAGGCAGTGGGGTGAACCGGAGTATGATGTCGTGCTTCATGTCGAGCTGTCAACTCAGGCCCCCGTCGTGCGCGGCCGTGGTCCACAACATCTTGCGCATTAGCACCTCCCCCGGCCATGTTGTTCCCCTGTGGCGAATTTCGGTGGCGTGCGCTACTGGATACGGCCGGTTTGTCCTCCACGTGTCTGCTATAACTCCGGCTTGGACAGGGAGTGGAATGAATCCTCTCACGGCTGTGTGAATACGCTTGATGTTGATTCAGTGCTATCTGAAGGAGATCCCTGGCCCGACGCGCTTCCACTGCCACTGGTGATTCGCCGTTGGTTGGGAGAGCCGCCAGGCGTGAAGCGGCGGCCACAATATTATCTAACGGGTTGGAATAATGCCCGGGCAGCGTTGATGATACAACGTTGTTCTGGCGAGGCAGGGTTGTTGCGCGTGGCTGAACCGGTGCTCCTGCTTCCGGTGCCCCCGCCCGGTTTGGCGCGGGTTGATTACCAGCTCCTACACCTGGCGTGTTGAAAAGATATTGTGGCTCATAAGCTGACGGGAGACATGATCGGTACTTCTTCTCATGACCTCTTCTGAAGCATTCTGATCTAGTCTAATCCGGTAAGCCTGTGCTTCCAACTCGGCCCGCTCTGTGGCCATCCTGGCGTTCTCTACTGCCAGGTCCGCTTTAGCCTGGGCTATCTGATCTTTTACCTTTATGATCTCCGCATTGTGCTGATCCCTGGTTGCTGCGTCTACCTCCACGGACATCAGTGCCACTAGAGCGTCAAACAAATCAGACAAGACTTGGGCCGGAGGCGGCGCCGAGCTTCCTGCACCTGCTGGCGTGGCCGTTGTTGAACCGGAGAGTACTGCTGCGGCGGTAGATGAATGAGGCGCCGGTCATGTGCCGGCCATGAAGACAACGGCCCGGTTTGGCAGACCAGGGGAATCCGGAATACTGTTGCCCTTGGATCCTCCCTCAATCCGGCCGTCGTACAACTGGTAGAGCGATTCGGTTTCTCCGGAAGACTCGTCATCACTGCGGACTATGTTTTCTCCATCGGAGATCGGTTCCTCCTATTAACTCGAACGTGGACGACATCCACGAAAACATGCATGGCCTCAGGCTAAACTAGTGAAGAACTTGCGTGCCGAGCCGTCTCGATGATGTCGGTGCAGGTGTCCAGCTTGGGGGCCGGTTCGCCGATCTTGCCGATGAAGACGTGAATCCCACCAAAGGGGACCCGGTACCCGTATTCAATTGAATCAGCCTCGGGACCCCATCCTGCGTTGTCGATGTAGAGCTTGCCGCAATGACTCTTCGTCATCCGGCCCACAGCATATCCCTTCAGTCCATCAAAATTGCCCTTCAAGAACTCGAAACCATCATGCGATAGCCCCACGGTGGGTGCCAACTGTCGTGGAATTGTCACGGCAGATGTCCTCATGGAAGGACTTAGTCATGGAGCCATCACTACCGGTTAGCTTGAAGGGGTTAAAACGGACAAAGGGACACGAGAGTTTATACTAGTTCGGCCCCTTCGATGAAGGTAAAAGCCTATGTCTAGTTATGATTGGTATTGCTGGGTTTCGAAGACCAGGGAGCGAATCCACTTTGTCTGGCTTCGAGTTGTTGTTTCCTGTCCCTGAACCGCCGCCGGATCACCCCTTTATATATTCAGGAGGATCCCGGCCGGTCTACGGAGTCCCGAGGCTGGCTCATACAAGTGTCTGCCTCGGTCTCTTCTTTCTTATCTTACAATGCAAGTTTATACAATCATGGTGGTTTACTATCATGGGCCCTAAACCTCCTGTGGGCTATGGGCCTCTAAGCTTCATCCGTAAAGCGCCATCTTCTGGGTTTCCTTGGGCTTCAGTATAACTGAAGGTGAAGCGGTTCCTCCTAGGCGGTTTACCCTCAGTGGTTATATCTTCAACAGGAGGGGGTCAGTCTCCATCAACATCTTCACCAGAACCATCTCATCTCAAACCCAAGTTTATCTCTTGTATCCAATCTTTGTCTCAAAACCTCATATTGGTACCTGTGGGTTACTAGTAGTATTGATTACTCCTTGTAGTTGATGCTAGTTGGTTTCTTCGGTCGAAGGTCATATGTTCAGATCCTTTATGCATATTAATACCCCTCTGATTATGAACATGAATGTGATTTGTGAGTAGTTACGTTTGTTCCTGAGGACATGGGAGAAGTCTTGCTATAAGTAGTCATGTGAATTTGGTATTCGTTCGATATGTTGATGAGATGTATGTTGTCTCTCCTCTAGTGGTTTCATGTGAACGTCGACTACATGAAACTTCACCATTGTTTGGGCCTAGGGGAAGGCATTGGGAAGTAATAAGTAGATGATGAGTTGCTAGAGTGACAGAAGCTTAAACCCTAGTTTATGAGTTGCTTCGTAAGGGGTTGATTTGGATCCATATGTTTCATGCTATGGTTAGGTTTACGTTAATACTTCTTTTGTAGTTGCGGATGCTTGTAAGAGGGGTTTATCATAAGTGGGATGCTTGTCCAAGGAAGGGCAGTACCCAAGCACCGGTCCACTCACGTATCAAATTACCAAAGTACCGAACACGAATCATATGAACGTGATGAAAACTAGCTTGACAATAATTCCCATGTGTCCTCGGGAGCGCTTTCCTTTATATAAGAGTTTGTCCAGGCTTGTCCTTTGCTACAAAAAGGATTGGGCCATCTTTCTACATCTTATTTACTTTTATTACTTGTTACCCGTTACAAATTACCTTACCACAAAATTATCTGTTACCGATAATTTCAGTGCTTGCAGAGAATACCTTACTGAAAACTGCTTATCATTTCCTTCTGCTCCTCGTTGGGTTCGACACTCTTACTTATAGAAAGGACTACGATAGATCCCCTATACTTCTGGGTCATCAAGACTCTTTTCTGGCGCCGTTGCCGGGGAGTGAAGCGCCTTTGATAGGTGGAATTTGGTAAGGAAAAAAATTATATAGTGTGCTGAAATTTACTGTCACTTCTTACTATGGAAAATAATCCTTTGAGGGGCTTGTTCGGGGTATCTTCACCCCGACCAGTAGAGCAAAGAGTTGCTCCTCAACCTACTGAACCTACTGAAAAGGTTTACTTTGAAATTCCTTCAGGTCTGATAGAGAAATTACTAGCTAGCCTTTCACAGGTGATGGAACATTACATCCGATTTGCACCTAATCTATGTGGATGAAGTTTGTGGATTATTTAAGCTTGCAGGTATGCCCGAGGATGTTATCAAGAAAAAGGTCATCCATTTAGTTTTAAAGGGAAAGGCATTGACATGGTTTAGGCTATGCAATGATATGGGATCATGGAACTACAACCGATTGAAATTGGAATTTCATCAGAAGTTTTATCCTACGCATCTCGTTCATCGTGATCATAATTATATATATAATTTTTTGCCTCTCGAAGGAGAAAGCATCGCTCAAGCTTGGGGGAGGCTTAAGTCAATGTTATATTCATACCCCAATCATGAGCTCTCAAGAGAAATTATTATTCAAATTTTTTATGCTCGGCTTTCTCTCAATAATCGCTCCATGCTCGATACTTCTTGTACTGGATCTTATGATGAAGACTATTGAATTCAAATGGGATTTATTGGAAAGAATTAAACGCAACTCTGAAGATTGGGATCTCGATGAAGGTAAGGAGTCAGGTATAATACCTAAGTTTGATTGTGTTAAATCTTTTATGGACACCGATGTTTTCCGTGAATTTAGCACTCAATGTGGACTTGACTCTGAGATAGTAGCTTCTTTCTGTGAATCCTTTGCTACTCATGTTGATCTCCGTAAGGATAAGTGGTTTAAATATAATCCTCCCATTGAATTAAAAGTAGTTGCACCTATTAAAGTTGAAGAAAAGACTATCACTTATAATGTCGATCATGTTGTTCCTACTGCTTATATTGAGAAACCACCTTTCCCTGTTAGAATAAAGGATCATGCTAAAGATTCAACTATGGTTCGTAAGAGTAATACTAGAACACCTACACCCCTGAGCAAATTAAAGTTGAACCTAGTATTGCTATGGTTAAAGATCTCTTGGCCGATAATATTGATGGGCATGTTATTTACTTGTATGATCAACCTGCTAGAATTGCTAGACCCGATACTAAAAATAAACATAGACCTGTTGTAGGCATGCCTATTATTTCTGTTAAAATAGGAGATCATTGCTATCATGGCTCATGTGATATGGGTGCTAGTGCAAGTGCAATACCTCATTCCTTATACAAAGAAGTTATGCATGATATTGCACCTCCTGAGATAGAGGAAATTGATGTTACAATTAAGCTTGCCAATAGAGACACTATTTCACCAGTTGGGATTGTTAGAGATGTTGAAGTCTTGTGTGGGAAAGTTAAATATCCTACTGGTACGTCCATTTTGCATCATGCATTTATATCGATATTTATTGCATTATAGGCTGTTATTACACATTATGTCACAATACTTATGCATATTCTCTCTTATTTTACAAGGTTTACATGAAGAGGGAGAATGCCGGCACCTGGAATTCTGGGCTGGAAAAGGAGCAAATATTAGAGACCTATTCTGCCCAACTCCAAAAGTCCTGAAACTTCACGGGAGCACATTCCAGAATATAAAAAAAATTGGGTGAAGGAAGTACTAGAGGGGGGCCGCCCACCATCCACGAGGGTGGGGGCGCGCCCTACCCCCTGGTCGCGCCCCCTGCCTCGTGGGCCCCCTCGCAGGCCTCCGGTGCCCGTCTTCTACTATATGAAGTTTTTTAACCAGGAAAAAATCATAAGATAGCTCACGGGACGAAACTCCACCACCACAAGGCGGAACCTTAGTGGAACCAATCAAGGGCTCCGGCGGAGCTATTCTGCCGGGGAGACTTCCCTTCGGGAGGGGGAAATCATCACCATCGATCCTCTCATCGGGAGGGGGTCAATCTCCATCAACATCTTCACCAGCACCATCTCATCTCAAACCCTAGTTCATCACTTGTATCCAATCTTTGTCCCAAAGCCTCAGATTGGTACCTATGGGTTGCTAGTAGTGTTGATTACTCCTTGTAGTTGATGCTAGTTGGTTTATTCGGTGGAAGATCATATGTTCAGATCCTTTATGCATATTAATATCCCTCTGATTATGAACATGAATATGATTTGTGAGTAGTTACGTTTGTTCCTGAGGACATGGAAGAAGTCTTGCTATAAGTAATCATGTCAATTTGGTATTCGTTTGATATTTTGATGAGATGTATGTTGTCTTTCCTCTAGTGGTGTGATGTGAACGTCGACTACACGAAACTTAACCATTGTTTGGGCCTAGAGGAAGGCATTGGGGAGTAATAAGTAGATGATGGGTTGCTAGAGTGACAAAAGCTTAAACCCTAGTTTATGAGTTGCTTTGTAAGGGGCTGATTTGGATCCATATGTTTCATGCTATGGTTAGGTTTAACTTATTACTTCTTTTGTAGTTGCGGATGCTTGCAAGAGGGGTTAATCATAAGTGGGATGATTTTCCAAGGAAGGGCAGTACCCAAGAACCGGTCCACCCACATATCAAATTATCAAAGTACCAAACATGAATCATATGAACGCGACGAAAACTAGCTTGATGATATTTCCAATGTGTCCTCGGGAGTGTTTTCCTTTATATAAGAGTTTTTCCAGGCTTGTCCTTTGCTACAAAAAGGATTGGGCCATCTTGCTGCACCTTATTTATTTTCATTACTTGTTACCCGTTACAAATTACCTTATCACAAAACTATCTGTTACCGATAATTTCAGTGCTTGCAGAGAATACCTTACTGAAAACTGCTTCTCATTTCCTTCTGCTCCTCGTTGGGTTCGACACTCTTACTTATCGAAAGGACTACGATAGATCCCCTACACTTGAGGGTCATCACCTGTTGATTTTCTTGTTCTTGGTTCCCCACAAGATAACTTTTGTCCCATTATATTTGGTAGACCCTTCTTGAATACTGTTAATGCTAGGATAGATTGCAAAAAGGATGTTGTTACTATTGGTTTGGGGGATATGTCTCATGAGTTTAATTTTGCTAAATTTCATAGACAACCCCATGATAAAGAATTGCCTTGTAAAGATGAAATTATTGGTCTTGCTTCTATTGCCGTGCCACCTACTGATCCTTTAGAACAATATTTGCTCGACCATGAAAATGATATGTTTATGAATGAAAGAAGGGAAATAGATGAAGTATTCTTTTAAGAAGGGACCTATTTTGAAAAACAACTTGCCTGTTGAAATCCTAGGGGATCCTCCTCCACCCAAGGGTGATCCCGTGTTTGAGCTTAAACCATTACCTGATACTCTTAAATATGCTTATCTTGATGAAAAGATGATATATCCTGTTATTATTAGTGCTAACCTTTCAATGCATGAATAAAAGAAATTATTGAAAACTCTGAAGAAGCACCGTGTTGCTATTGGATATACTCTTGATGATCTTAAGGGCATTAGTCCCACTCTATGCCAACACAAAATAAAATTGGAGAAAGACGCGAAACCGGTTGTTGATCACCAATGACGGTTAAATCCTAAGATGAAAGAAGTGGTAAGAAAAGAAATACTAAAGCTTTTGGAGGTAGGTATAATTTGTCCCGTTGCTGATAGTCAATGGGTAAGTCTTGTCCATTGTGTCCCTAGGAAGGGAGGTATTATTGTTGTTCCTAATGATAAAGATGAATATATCCCACAAAGAATTGTTACAGGTTATAGAATGGTAATTTATTTCCGCAAATTAAATAAAGATACTAAAATAGATCATTACCCTTTACCTTTTATTGATCAAATGTTACAAAGATTATCCAAACATACACATTTTTGCTTTCTAGATGGTTATTCTGGTTTTCCTCAAATACATGTGTCAAAAGAGGATCAAGAAAAGACAACTTTTACTTGCCCTTTCGGTACCTTTGCCTATAGACGTATGCCTTTTGGTTTATGCAATGCACTTGCTACCTTTGGAAGATGTATGACTGCTATATTCTCTGTCTTTTGTGAAAAGATTGTTGAGGTTTTCATGGATGATTTTTCCATTTATGGAACTTCCTTTGATGATTGCTTAAGCAACCTTGATCGAGTTTTGCAGAGATGTGAAGAAACTAATCTTGTCTTGAATTGGGAGAAGTGCCACTTTGTGGTTAATGAATGTATTGTCTTGGGGTATAAAATCTCTTAAAGAGGTATTGAAGTTGATAAAGCTAAAGTTGATGCTATTGAAAAGATGTCGTGTCCTAAAGACATTAAAGGTATAAGAAGTTTCCTTGGTCATGTCGGTTTTTATAGGAGGTTCATTAAGGACTTCTCTAAAATTTCTAGGCCTCTGCCTAATCTCTTACAAAAAGATGTTCCATTTGTCTTTGATGATGATTGTGTAGAAGCATTTGAAATACTTAAGAAAGCCTTGATTTCTGCACCCATTGTTCAACCTCCTGATTGGAATTTGCCCTTTGAAATTATGTGTGATGCTAGTGATTATGCTGTAGGGGCTGTTCTAGGACGAAGAGTTGATAAGAAATTAAATGTTATCCAATATGCTAGTAAAACTCTAGACAGTGCCCAAAGAAATTATGCTAGTATTGAAAAAGAATTTTTAGCAGTTGTATTTGCTTGTGATAAGTTCAAACCTTATATTGTTGATTCTAAAGTAACTGTTCACACTGATCATGCTGCTATGAAATATCTTATGGAAAAGAAAGATGCTAAACCTAGACTTATTTGATGGGTTCTCTTGCTACAAGAATTTGATTTGCATATTATTGATAGAAAGGGGGCTGAGAACCCCGTTGCAGACAACTTGTCTAGGTTAGAGAATGTTCTTGATGACCCACTACCTATTGATGATAGCTTTCCTGATGAACAATTAGCTATCCTAAATGCTTCTCGTACTGCTCCATGGTATGCTGATTATGCTAATTACATTGTTGTTAAATTTATACCACCTAGCTTCACATACCAGCAAAAGAAAAAGTTTTTCTATGATCTAAGACATTACTTCTGGGATGACCCACACCTTTATAAAGAAGGAGTAGATGGTGTCATTAGATGTTGTATACCTGACCATGAACTGGAACAGATCATATGCAAGTGTCACTCCGAGGCTTATGGAGGACACCATGCTGGAGATAGAACTGTACATAAGGTATTGCAATCCGGTTTTTATTGGCCTACTGTAACGCCTCGGATGCAACTTTACATAATTGTAACTCCGACTCTTGCCTTTTCCGGAGATGCGATATGAGTTTCCCTTCGTGGTTGGGCTTTTCTCTTTCGTTTTGCATTTTGTCCGTGTCATGCATTTCATATCATGGCATCATGTGCATCGCATTTGCATGCGTGTTCGTCTCATGCATCCGAGTGTTTTCCCCGTTGTCCGTTTTGCAATCCGACACTCCTACATCCTCCAGCGTACCCCTCTTGTCTCTTTTCGTGAGCGGGTGTTAAACATTCTCGGAATGGGCCGAGAATTGCCAAGCGGCCTTGGTACACCACCGGTAGACTGCCTGTCAAATTTTGTGTCATTTGGAGTCCGTTTGATACTCCAACGGTTAACCGGGTAACCGTAAAGGCCTAGTGTGTGTTGCAGCCCAACACTCCTCCAAAACGGCCCAATAATCCATCAAAACCTCTTCCATGTCCTCCGCCGTCGGATCACGATCGCGTGGTCGAAAACTATACTCCATTTGGACACTCCCACCTCCTTCTACATATGTATATATATATGTGTGATCCTCCCCTGAAATTCGCGTCCAAACCCTAGCCTCTTCCTCCTCCGCGCGCCGGACATGTCCGCCCTACCGCCGGACATGTACAGCCGCCCACCTCGACGAATCGGGCGCTGCCACGTGTCCCCTGCACCCCGCCTCTCTCTCCTCCTCTGCCGCCGGCCTGCGCGGCCCGCAGCCGGCCCACGGAGCCCATCCACCGTCGCTGCCAGGGCTCACACGCGCGCCGCCGCGCCTCGCCCGCGCACGCTCGCCGGAGCGCTCCACCGTCGTGCACCCACAGCGCTCCGCCGCCCAGCGCCGCCACCTCCACTTCTCCGCGCGCGCCGCTGCCTCCCGCTTCCTCGCCTGAGCGCCGCCGCCCAGCGCCGCCACCTCCACTTCGCCGCGCGCGCCGCTGCCTCCCGCTTCCTCGCCTGAGCACCCCGCCCTACTCGAAGCTCCACCGCCGCCCGGAGTTCCCGTCGCCGCCCGACCCTGCTGCCGCCAGGAACGGATCCGGCAGCCCCCGATCCGCCTGGATCCGACCGGTCCCCGCCCCGCCTCACCATCGTCGTCGGGCACCGCCACCCTTGTCTCCCGATCCAGGCGGGATCGAGGAGGACAACCGGGCCTCTCGCTGGCCTCGTGGGCCGCAGCGCCTCTCCGACCTAGATCCACCGGCCCGCCTTGCCTCTTTCCAGATGGACCGAGCCCATGGTGAGCTCCCCGCCTAAGTCACGCCCGGTGCGATTTTTACTATTTCATGCTCATCATTTTTTTCTGAAACTGCGAAGTCCCGAATCCCTGATATTTTATGCCCTTGATCATGGCCTCATATCTCCACGACCGTAGCTCTGTTGCATGCATATGTTATATCAAAATGTTCATTGGGAGATGCTCTTCATTTCATTACATTGTGACATGATTGTTTGAGTCCGTCTTGGTGCCCAAATCACTAATGAAAGAGTGCTATAAAATGTTTGCTCCTGTTACTTATCAGATTATGATGATTTGTCATTTTTGTCATATTTGTTGTGTGCTTCATATGGGCATCTGCTCTACAGGTGCTTTGATCTATGCCATGCCATCTTTATAGGGGTGCTTGACATGTATTTTTGTGATCAATGTGGTGACTAGCACAAGCATGCAAAGTAGCCTTCGTGTTACTGCTGATTTCAAGGACTTAGGATTTTGCTAAGTCCTTGTTCTGCTGTTATTTTGATGCCATGTAACCATGATGCTACAGTGAGATACATGCTTGTTTTGAGTACCTTCAGTAAGGATGTTTTGGACATATGGTTGTGCTCTATCCATCCATTCCCCTGTTTGAAATTATGGAGTGCCCTATAATGTCTTAATCTTGCTCTACTTTTGCTATAAAATGTTTGTGGCAGATTGTTTACATGTTAATCATTTTTTCCATGGTTGTTGTTGTTGTTACATGCATGCTATGAACTTTCTCTTGCCATGGTTAGCTTCATGAACATGTCTTCTTGATGTTAGTATTCTTATCTTGTCATGCAATGCCTTGTGGTGAGTGATTTGAGCTCGCAAAGATGCCTTCATAATTCTGTTTATGCCATGCTCTTTTTTCTACTAAGTCTGAATTTGTTAACAATTTGTGTTATGTTTACATGGGTGCCATCATATCTTCTATGCCTTTTTGGCTCATGTTCAGTAAGGGACTTTTGTTCTATGCATTTAGTAGATTCATTCCATGCCTTGTATTGCTATGATCAGTTCCTGTAGCATGTTGTTTGCTTGCTCTAAACATGGCTCCCTGATGTTATTCTTGTCATGTTAGTATTTTCACTAAGTCTGTGAAGCTGATATCTTTTGCACTTTTGCCATGCTTGTTTGAACCTGCTCTTGTGTGATTTAGCCGTAGCTCAGTGTTCATCTTTTGTCAAGCATCTTGAGTGGATCACTGCCATGTGATTTGTTGTTATGTTGGAGTGTAGTAGCTTAGTTTATTGTTGCATTCTGGCTGGCATTGTGTTGTTAATCGCAGAATTGTGCCATTCTTGTTTTGCTTGCCATTTGCAAACCATGCATCCGACTCCGGTGATCTTTATATCGATTTCGACCGAAATCATCTCATCTTTCCAGCGGCACACTTGGTTTTTCAAGTTGATGCCTTGTTCATCATTTTCCCTTCTGGAGCACGCATATGCATTGCATATCACATCCCGCATGTCATGCCATGTTTTGCATCATGTTGCTTGTGCATTGCACCGTGATTGATTGTTGGTCCTTTTCTTGTGTTCTTGCTTTCACTACTAGGGAAAAGGCTAGCAGCAGCGTGGGTTTTAGACCTATCAGTAGCGCGGGGTGGTGCGCTACTGATAAGGCGCTATAGCTAACGAATAGCAGTAGCGTGCCTCCACCCATGCTACGGCTAAATCGACTTAGTAGCAGCGAGTTCCAGGAGGAGCGCTACTGGTAATTAGTAGTAGCGCTTCTCTCTGCCCGCGCTGCTACTATTATTTCATATTTTATTTCTTTTTTATTTCATGTTGTATTCGTACACCTTTACACAAATTTTCATACAACAGGAATTTACAAATTGTTTTTACATCATAATGAGTTATTACATCACGGGGTGAAAGAACCATGTGGACTAGTTTCAAATGGACGGACATCCACTTGAAACTAATCCGCGGTTCTTTCACCCAATGATATAATAAATATCATCACCATCATCATATCATTAACAACTTATCATCATCATCATCATCATATCATTGGTCACTAGTCGTAATCACAAGTACTCCTGACATCTTCAACTCTAACACATTGTATCACATAATAAACATATTGTACCTCATAGGACCTACTACATTCTCTTAGGACCTACTATATTCTCTAAGGTAAAATAGCAAAAAACAAGATAGCCCCTCGCTCTCCATTATGGAGAATGCAGATTATCCTATCTCCAATTCTTGCCTTTCGCTTAATATTGCTTCCAAGAACCGCCTTACGAATGTCCAAACATTTTTTCCACTCTTTGATTAGCATGTGTTCACCGGTTTCAGAAATTCGATATGCACAGGTGAGATCCGTAGGATGACCTGGCTGTAGGTTCAGAACTTCAAGGCGACCATTGTAATACATCAGATGAGGCACAAAATCCATAGGGATTTTCTGTTGAAAAACATAGTAATAACTTCGTAGTTAGCAATGATGTACTAGTTTTAGAAGTATGCAAAAGATGCACGGATGTCGTAATAGTAAAATATCTTACCAGGGTATCTCCATAGAAGTTATCGTGGTTCAACACGTGCACTAGTGGCACGTATTCACCATAATTTGGAGGAGTTCAATAATAGGTATTGTAATTCTCAAAAAAAGTACAATAAGCAATCAGATGATTTTTCTCCTTCTAAGTTAATTCGGAGCCATCAGTGTAGTGGGTTTTGTCTACCATCTTCTGCACGTTCTTTGAAGATTCAAAATAAGCTGTCAATGGAAATAAGCTGTCAACTATTTTGAAATAAACAATATAAATTAGTTAATAACTATGTTTGAGAAACTCACATTGCGGTAGAATCGGAAGCGTATCAACAAGGACCCAAATGTCCATATTGTCTTGCTCGATGTCAGGATGACCAAGATCCATGGTGACAATCATACCCTCATAAAAACCATACATTTTGCAAAGTGCTTCCCAATTTTGACAACCAAAATGGGTTACGCTCTGAGAATTATACAGATTTACTTCAAAATCGATATCATGATGGGTCCTTAGGTGTATTTTCTTTGTTTGAAAATTTTCATGGTCTTCAAAACCCATCCTCTCCAAGACATAGCATCTTGCATGGCATGGGATAAGCTAGTCGAATTGTAAAAGATGAAAATTAGACGTTGAAATAGTTGAAGTCATGCTTAATTACGAAAAATACACTTGTCGTTGTTGCGTACCGTTTCAACATCGAAGGTCTCCTCGAGCTTAATGCTGAAGAGCCGATCTTCGTCCAGCTCAACGAACCTGTCACACATACCTCGATCGTCGTGGCACCAGTTGCACTCCCCCGGGAGACTGTCATCGTCCGAGTACGACATTTCCTACATTCATAATTCAAAGATTAAACTTGTACAATTAAATATATGTACTAAAAAACCTAAATTAGATCATTATTTTTCAAAGAAAATCCAGGCCACTCGATATTTCCCACATATTCTAGCACAAGTCATGCCAGAATTCACGGAAAAATCCGGCATGACCTTTGCTAAAAAAGGACATATCGAGCGCCTGAAATTTGCCGGAACGGAAATTAATCAACACTCCGGCAAAACATAGGCCAGTCAGAGGTGAAACCAAAACATGAAATAATTGCTTAAACTAAAAAATAACACCAAATATGGCATGTTCAACTAGTTCTATTAATTCAACTAGTTCTATTAATTCAACTAGTTCTTACTAAATATAAACTTAGTATAAAAATAAAAAAACTAGTTCTTTCTAAAAATGAAGTAGTTCAACTAGTTATTAATTTACTTACTATACTAGTTCAACTAAAACTTAACTAGTTCAACTAAAACTAAACTAGTTCTATTAATTCAACTAGTTCTTACTAAATATAAACTTACTATAAATGGAAAGAAACTAGCACATCTACTACTACTAATTAACATCTAACTACTACATCTACTACTAATTAACATGTACTACTGCTAATTATACAACTAGTTTACCATCACTACTAGTAATTAATATCCACTACTTCTAAAAATCATTATCTATGAACCCTAAATTAACATCTGCTACTACTAAAATCATCTACTAACTAAGCAAAGAGAGAGGGGGTTGGGGAGGGCGGGCTCGGGATCGGGAGAGCGGCGGTCCTGGGCGGCGGGCTCGGCGGGCTCGGTCGAGGGCGGTGGTGGTGAGGTCGAGGGCGGCGATAGTGTGGTCGAGAGCGGCGGCGGTGAGGTTGAGGGCGGGCGGCGGCAGCGGCGGTGAGGGCGCAGGCGCGCTCGGGCTCGGGCGGCGGCGACAGGGAGTAGTGCAACATGCCGGTGGGGGGCGGGAAAGGAGGACTTAGCGAAATTTTGATGCGGGGGGTGGTTAACTCGAACTAGCAGTAGCGCACGTACAGAAAACACGCTATAGCTAACTTATCTACAGCGCGTTTTGGGAAAAACTGCTACTGCTAATGGAAGTAGTTATTTCTTTTGTTTAGTAAAAACATCAAAAATATACATTGGTCATCATTGATCTTTTTGTGTATAATCTAAATAGTCAACATGAATCCTCATTGTACCTGGTGGTTAACTCGAACTAGCAGTAGCGCACGTACAGAAAACGCGCTATAGCTAACTTATCTACAGCGCGTTTTGGGAAAAACTGCTACTGCTAATGGAAGTAGTTATTTCTTTTGTTTAGTAAAAACATCAAAAATATACATTGGTCATCATTGATCTTTTTGTGTATAATCTAAATAGTCAACATGAATCCTCACTGTACCTGTATAGGTACAGGCGAGGATTCATATTGCAACCACAAATCATACACATATAGTTCAATGAAGACCAAGTGCTCGAGATAGGTTGAGAAGCAACATATTTAAGGTGGTAAACAACTTGTTCGCTTAGCAGTATGGGGACTAAACTTAATTAGTTGCGGTCATACTTACCAGTAGCGAGTTTTGAGCAAAACCACTGCTACTAAGTTCTTTAGCAGTAGCGCGTCCACGGGAAGGGCGCTACTACTATATCTAGCCTGGAGGCAACACCGTGGCAATTATAGTAGTAGCGCTCTTTTCACCTAGAGCGCTACTGCTACTCAGTCATTAGCAGCGCTCTTTTCTAAAGCTCGTTGCTGCTAATTAGCAGTAGCGTCTGTTTTTAGACCATGCTGCTGCTAAGATTCTGTGTATAAGGTTTTCCCTAGTAGTGTTTGGGTAGAGCCGGGAGACAAGTACGTGATTGAGGAACCTGTTGAGTATGCTAACGAAGATCAAGCTTTCGCCAACTCTGAGAACTTTGCAGGCAAGATGACCATACCCTCGAAATCACTTCTATCTTTGCTTGCTAGTTGTTCGCTCTTTGGCTATGCCGCGATACCTACCAATTGCTATATCATGCCTCCCATATTGCCATGTCAAGCCTCTAACCCTCCTTACCTAGCAAACCGTTGTTTGGCTATGTTACCGCTTTGCTCAGCCCCTCTTATAGCGTTGCTAGTTGCAGGTGGAGATGAAGTTTGTTCCATGTTGGAACATGGTTATTGTTGGGATATTATTATTATATCTTGTTTACTTTAATGCATCTATATACTTGGTAAAGGGTGGAAGGCTCGGCCTTATGCCTGGTGTTTTGTTCCACTCTTGCCACCCTAGTTTCCGTCATACCGGTGTTATGTTCCTTGATTTTGCGTCCCTTACGTGGTTGGCTGTTATGGGAACCCCTTGACAGTTCGCTTTGAATAAAACTCCTCCAGCAAGGCCCAACCTTGGTTTTACATTTTCCAAACAACCTATCACCTTCCCTTGGGTTCGGCAGACTCAAGGGCCATCTCTATTTTAACCACCCCAGGCCAGTGCTTGTCTAAGTGTTGGTCCGAACCTGTCAGCCGTCGGTGGCCACCAGGGGCAACTCTGGGCTGGCCTACCGGAAGTTTGGACAATCCAGTGTTGCCCTGAGAACGAGATATGCGCAGCTCCTATCAGGATGTTGGCACATCGGGTGGCTTTGCTGGTCTTGTTTTACCATTGTTGAAATGTCTTGTAACCGAGATTCCGAGTCTAATCGGGTCTTCTTGGGAGAAGGAATATCCTTCGTTGACCGTGAGAGCTTGTGATGGACTAAATTGGGACACCCTGCAGGGTTTGAACTTTCAAAAGTCGTGCCCGCGGTTATGGGCAGATGGGAATTTGTTAATATACGGTTGTAGAGAACTTGACACTTAACATAATTAAAATGCATCAACCGCGTGTGTAGCCGTGATGGTCTCTTTCCGGCGGAGTCCGGGAAGTGAACACGGCTTTGGAGTTATGTTTGAAAGTAAGTAGTTTCAGGATCACTTCTTAATCACTTCTAGTTCACGACCGTGGCATTGCTTATTTTCTCGCTCTTATTTGCGTATTTTAGCCACCATATATGCTTAGTGCTTGCTGCAGCTCTACCTCATAGCATTTCCCTACCCATAAGCTTAAATAGTCTTGATCTCACGGGTATGAGATTGCTGAGTCCTCGTGGCTCACAGATACTTCCAAACAGTTGCAGGTGCCGATGATTCCAGTGTAGGTGACGCAACTGAGCTCAAGTGGGAGCTCGATGAAGATCGTGTTCGTTATATTGTTTCGTTTTCCTGTTGATCAGTAGTGGAGCCCAATTGGGACGATCGGGGATCTAGCATTTGGAGTTGTCTTTCTTTATTTTGGTTCCGTAGTCGGACCTTGATTGTATTCTGGATGATGTATGATATATTTATGTATTGTGTGAAGTGGCGATTGTAAGCCAACTCTTTATCCCTTTTTTATTCAGTACATGGGATGTGTAAAGATTACCTCTCTTGCGACATGCCTACCATGCGGTTATGCCTCTAAGTCGTGCCCCGACACGTGGCAGATATAGCCGCATCGTGGGTGTGACACCTACTCTCTTCAAGGATGCCCGTAAGTTTGTCTTGTCTTGTGATGAATGTCAAAGAATTGGTAATATTAGTAGACGTCAAGAAATTCTTATGAATTATTCACTTGTTAGTAAACCATTTGATGTATGGGGCTTTGATTATATGGGACCGTTTCCTTCCTCTAATGGGTATACACATATTTTAGAGGTTGTTGATTACATTACTAAGTGGGTAGAAGCTATTTCAACTAGTAGTGCTGATCATAACACCTCTATTAAGATGCTTAAAGAAGTTATTTTTCCGAGGTTTGGAATCCCTAGATACTTAATGACTGATGGTGGGTCATGATACGTCTCCAACATATCTATAATTTTTTATTGCTCCATGCTATATTATCTACTGTTTTAGACATTATTGGGCTTTATTTTCCACTTCTATATTATTTTTGGGACTAACCTATTAACCGGAGGCCTAGCCAGAATTGTTGTGTTTTGCCTGTTTTAGGGTTTCGAAGAAAAGGAATATCAAACAGAGTCCAAACGGAATGAAACCTTCGGAAACGTGATTTACTCATCAGATAAGATCCAGGGGACTTGGACCCTCCGTCAAGAAAGCCACGAGGTGGTCATGAGGGTAGGCCCCCCCTAGGGCGCGCCCCCTGCCTCGTGGGCCCCTCGAAGCTCCACTGACGTACTTCTTTCTCCTATATATATGCACGTACCTCCAAACGACCGAGGACGGAGCCAAAAACCTAATTCCACTGCCGCAACTTTTTGTATCCACGAGATCCCATCTTGGGGCCTGTTCCGGAGCTCCGCCGGAGGGGGCATCGATCACGGAGGGCTTCTACATCATCATCCAAGCCCTCCGATGAAGTGTGAGTAGTTTACTTCAGACCTACGGGTACATAGCTAGTAGCTAGGTGGCTTCTTCTCTCTTTTTGGATCTCAATTCAATGTTCCCCCCTCTCTCGTGGAGATCTATTCGATGTAATCTTCTTTTTGCGGTGTGTTTGTTGAGACCGATGAATTGTGGGTTTATGATCCAGTCTATCTATGAATAATATTTGAATCTTCTCTGAATTCTTTTATGTATGATTGGTTATCTTTGCATGTCTCTTCGAATTATTAGTTTGGTTTGGCCTACTAGATTGGTTTTTCTTGCCATGGGAGAAGTGCTTAGCTTTGGGTTCAATCTTGCGGTGTCCTTTCCCAGTGACAGAAGGGGCAGCAAGGCACGTATTGTATTGTTGCCATCGAGGATAACAAGATGGGGTTTTTATCATATTGCATGAAACTATCCCTCTACATCATGTCATCTTGCTTAAGGCGTTACTCTGTTTTTAACTTAATACTCTAAATGCATGTTGGATAGCGGTCGATGAGTGGAGTAATGGTAGTAGATGCACAATCATTTCGGTCTACTTGTCTCAGACGTGATGCCTATATACATGATCATACCTAGATATTCTCATAACTATGCTCAATTCTGTCAATTGCTCAACAGTAATTTGTTCACCCACCGTAGAATCCTTATGCTCCTGAGAGAAGCCAGTAGTGAAACCTATGGCCCCCGGGTCTCTTTCTCATCATATCAATCTCCATCACTTTATTATTGCTTTGCTTTTACTTTGCTTTTGCTTTATTTACTTTGCATCTTTATACCAAAAATATTATTTATCATCTCTATCAGATCTCACTTTTGTAAGTGACCGTGAAGGGATTGACAACCCCTAAGCGCGTTGGTTGCGTTGAGCTATTGTTTTTATGTAGGTACGAGGGACTCGAGCGTAGCCTCCTACTGGATTGATACCTTGGTTCTCATAAACTGAGGGAAATACTTACGCTACTTTGCTGCATCATCCCTTCCTCTTCTGGGAAATCCAACGCAGTGCTCAAGAGGTAGCAAGAAGGATTTCTGGCGCCGTTGCCGGGGAGTCTGTGCAAAAGTCAACATACCAAGTACCCATCACAATCCCTATCTCCCGCATTACATTATTTGCCATTTGCCTCTCGTTTTCCTCTCCCCCCAATTCACCCTTGTCGTTTTATTCTCCCTCTCTCTCTCTATCCTCCCTCTCTTTCTCTGTTTTCCTTTTTGTTTGCTTGTGTGTTTGTTTGCTTGCTTGTCGTTATGTCAAGTCCTTTACCTTCTGCCTCTATGTCTGAAATTGGGGAAATTATTGTCGATATGAACAATAATAATATCATGAAAAATTCTGATGCTCCTGCTAAAGAACCTACCATCTTTCATACAAAAACATTCCATGTTGGTAGTGGTAATATTATTGGAAAAGGAATTATTCAAGATTTTTTTACTTGTGCTGGTGCTTTACCTTCTATGGGTTGTTCTATCCTTCACAGAACTAGTAGTCTTGCGGACGCTATTGCCATGCTTGTAGTTGAACTTGAAAGACAATTCATGCACATGCATCCTTCCATATAAAGGATTTTTCTGGAATTTTCTAATATTGAGCATTCCTCTGTTAAGCGTGCCGTTATTATCTTTTTGGCTCGTGAGTTTATATTCATAATAAAAGAAGCCAAAGAAATCTTTGCGCATTATAGGGTGGACGCTTGCCGTCCTCCCATAGAGGCTATCCTCTTTGATCAAGAAGAAATAATGTGTTTTCAATCTCTAGACTATGTTGCTTTCAATGAAAATCTTAGAAAAAGGGTTCCTACCAATGTTTTAGTTGATAGAATTTCTGAACTTAATGATGATTTGGCTATTCGAAATAATGAACTAGGATATTCTCTCGAATATAGGCTCACAAATTTCTCTCAAAAGAATGCTTATAATGATGAATTGGTTGTGCATTATGAAGGACCAAAGGAGGAACCTATACCTCCCAAGGTTGATCTTGGGGACTTTTGTCCCGTTAAATTTAGCCCTTTTGATTACTTTTTCTTGCCTCAAAGAAAACTTGCTTCCGAACGTAGAGAATATGAAATGAGTTTTAATAATCTATCTTACTATTATTGCAATACCTAGATCTATTCTTGCTTGTTATGCCTAGCTAGGGGCGTTAAACGATAGCGCTTGTTGGGAGGCAACCCAATTTTATTTTTATTACTTGATTTTTGCTCCTGTTTAGTAATAAATAAATTATTTAGCCTCTGTTTTGGTTGTGTTTTTTGTGTTTAATTAGTGTTTGTGCCAAGTAGAACCGTTGGGAAGACATGGGGAAAGTCTTGTCGAACTTGCTGTAAAAAACAGAAACTTTGGCGCTCACGAGAACTGCTGTCGTTTTTATTTGGAAAGTGATATTTAGTTAATTCTTTCTGAATATGATTAATAGATCAATTCCTCACGTCCAGCAATTTATTTTAGAATTTTTGGGGTTCCAGATCTTGCGCTAGCTACAGATTACTACAGACTGTTCTGTTTTTGACAGATTCTGTTTTTCGTGTGTTGTTTGCTTATTTTGATGAATCTATGGCTAGTAAAATAATTTATAATCCATATAGAAGTTGTAATACATTAGGTATAACACCAATATAAATAAATAATGAGTTAATTACAGTACCTTGAAGTGGTCTTTTGTTTTCTTTAGCTAACGGAACTCACGAGATTTTCTACTTTAAGTTTTGTGTTGTGAAGTTTTCAAGTTTTGGGTAAAGATTTGATGGATTATGGAACAAGAAGTGGAAGAGCCTAAGCTTGGGGATGCCCATGGCACCCCCAAGATAATCTAAGGACACCTAAAAGCCAAAGCTTGGGGATGCCCCGGAAGGCATCCCCTCTTTAGTCTACTTCTATCGGTAACTTTACTTGGAGCTATATTTTTATTCACCACATGATATGTGTTTTGCTTGGAGCGTCTTTTATGATTTTAGTCTTTGCTTGTTAGTCTACCACAATCATCCTTTCTGTACACACCTTTTGAGAGAGCCATACATGATTTGGAATTTGATAGAATACTCTATGTGCTTCACTTATATCTTTTGAGCTTTATAATTTTGCTCCAGTGCTTCACTTATATCTTTTAGAGCACAGTGGTGGAGTTGTTTTATAGAAACTATTGATCTCTCATGCTTCACTTAGATTATTTTGAGAGTCTTAATATCATGGTAATTTGCTTAAAATCCTAATATGCTTGGTATGCAAGATTAATAAAACTTTCTTATGAGTGTGTTGAATACTAAGAAAAGTTTGATGCTTGATGATTGTTTTGAGATATGGAGGTAATAATATCAAAGTCGTGCTAGTTGAGTAGTTGTGAAATTGAGAAATACTTGTGTTGAGGTTTGCAAGTCCCGTAGCATGCACACATGGTAAACATTATGCAACAAATTTGAAACATGAGGTGTTATTTGATTGTCTTCCTTATGAGTGGCGGTCGGGGACGAGCGATGGTCTTTTCCTACCAATATATCCCTCTAGGAGCATGCGCGTAGTGCCGAGGTTTTTGATGACTTGTAGATTTTTTCAATAAGTATGTGATTTCTTTATGACTAATGTTGAGTCCATGGATTATACGCACTCTCACCCTTCCATCCTTGCTAGCCTCTTCGGTACCGTGCATTGCCCTTTCTCACATTGAGAGTTGGCGCAAACTTCGCCGGTGCATCCAAACCCCGTGATATGATACGCTCTTTCACACATAAACCTCCTTATATCTTCCTCAAAACAGCCACCATACCTACCTATTATGGCATTTCCATAGCCATTCCGAGATATTTTTCCATGCAACTTTCCACCATTCCGTTCATCATGACACATACATCATTGTCATATTGCTTAGCATGATCATGTAGTTGACATAGTATTTGTGGCAAAGCCACCGTTCATAATTCTTTCATACATGTCACTCTTGGTTCATTGCATATCCCAGTACACCACCGGAGGCATTCATATAGAGTCATCTTTGTTCTAGTGTCGAGTTGTAACCATTGAGTTGTAAATAAATAGAAGTGTGATGATCATCATTATTAGAGCATTGTCCCAAGTGAGGTATAAAAAGGCCATAAAAAGGAGAAGGCCCAAAAAAAGAAAGGCCATAAAAAAGAGAAGGCCCCAAAAAATGATATAAAAAGAGAGAAGGGACAATGTTACTATCCTTTTGCCACACTTGTGCTTCAAAGTAGCACCATGATCTTCATAGTAGAGAGTCTCTCATGTTATCACTTTCATATACTAGTGAGAATTTTTCATTATAGAACTTAGCTTGTATATTCCAACAATGGGCCTCCTCAAGTGCCCTAGGTCTTCGTGAGCAAGCAAGTTGGATGCACACCCACTAGTTTCTTTTGTTGAGCTTTCATACATTTATAGCTCTAGTGCATCCGTTGCATGGCAATCCCTACTCCTTGCATTAACATCAATCGGTGGACATCTCCATTGCCCATTGTTTAGCCTCGTTGATGTGAGACTTTCTCCCTTTTGTCTTCTCCACATAACCCCCCTCAATTATATTCTATTCCACCCATAGTGCTATGTCCATGGCTCGCGCTCATATATTGCGTGAAAGTTTATAGGTTTGAGATTACCAAAGTATGAAACAATTGCTTGGCTTGTCATCGGGGTTGTGCATGATGATAGCATTCTTGTGTGATGAAAATGAAACATGACTAAACCATATGATTTTGTAGGGATGAACTTTCTTTGGCCATGTTATTTTGAGAAGACATAATTGCTTAGTTAGTATGCTTGAAGTATTATCATTTTTATGTCAATATGAACTTTTGTCTTGAATCTTTCGGATCTGAATATTCATACCGCAATTAAGAAGAATTACATTAAAATTATGCCAAGTAGCACTCTGCATCAAAAATTCTATTTTTATCATTTACCTACTCGAGGACGAGCAGGAATTAAGCTTGGGGATGCTTGATACTCTCCAACGTATCTATAATTTTTGATTGCTCCATGCTATATTATCTACTGTTTTAGACATTATTGGGCTTTATTTTCCACTTCTATATTATTTTTGGGACTAACCTATTAACCGGAGGCCTAGCCCAGAATTGCTGTTTTTGCCTGTTTTAGGGTTTCGAAGAAAAGGAATATCAAACGGAGTCCAAACAGAATGAAACCTTCAGAAACGTGATTTACTCATCAGATAACATCCAGGGGACTTGGACCCTCCGTCAAGAAAGCCACGAGGTGGTCACGAGGGTAGCCCCCCCCCCACTAGGGCGCGCCCCCTGCCTCGTGGGCCCCTCGAAGCTCCACTGACGTACTTCTTCCTCCTATATATATCCACGTACCCCCAAACGACCGAGGACGGAGCCAAAAACCTAATTCCACTGCCGCAACTTTTTGTATCCACGAGATCCCATCTTGGGGCCTGTTCCGGAGCTCCGCTGGAGGGGGCATCGATCACGGAGGGCTTCTACATCATCATCCAAGCCCTCCGATGAAGTGTGAGTAGTTTGCTTCAGACCTACTGGTCCATAGCTAGTAGCTAGGTGGCTTCTTCTCTCTTTTTGGATCTCAATTCAATGTTCCCCCCTCTCTCGTGGAGATCTATTCGATGTAATCTTCTTTTTGCGGTGTGTTTGTTGAGACCGATGAATTGTGGGTTTATGATCCAGTCTATCTATGAATAATATTTGAATCTTCTCTGAATTCTTTTATGTATGATTGGTTATCTTTGCATGTCTCTTCGAATTATTAGTTTGGTTTGGCCTACTAGATTGGTTTTTCTTGCCATGGGAGAAGTGCTTAGCTTTGGGTTCAATCTTGCGGTGTCCTTTCCCAGTGACAGAAGGGGCAGCAAGGCACGTATTGTATTGTTGCCATCGAGGATAACAAGATGGGGTTTTTATCATATTGCATGAAATTATCCCTCTACATCATGTCATCTTGCTTAAGGCGTTACTCTGTTTTTAACTTAATACTCTAGATGCATGCTGGATAGCGGTCGATGAGTGGAGTAATGGTAGTAGATGCACAATCGTTTCGGTCTACTTGTCTCGGACGTGATGCCTATATACATGATCATACCTAGATATTCTCATAACTATGCTCAATTCTATCAATTGCTCAACAGTAATTTGTTCACCCACCGTAGAATCCTTATGCTCCTGAGAGAAGCCAGTAGTGAAACCTATGGCCCCCGGGTCTCTTTCTCATCATATCAATCTCCATCACTTTATTATTGCTTTGCTTTTACTTTGCTTTTGCTTTATTTACTTTGCATATTTATACCAAAAATATTATTTATCATCTCTATCAGATCTCACTTTCGTAAGTGACCGTGAAGGGATTGACAACCCCTAAGCGCATTGGTTGCGTTGAGCTATTGTTTTTGTGTAGGTACGAGGGACTCGAGCGTAGCCTCCTACTGGATTGATACCTTGGTTCTCAAAAACTGAGGGAAATACTTACGCTACTTTGCTGCATCATCCCTTCCTCTTCGGGGAAATCCAACGCAGTGCTCAACAGGTAGCAGGTCTCATTTTATTCATGTGCTTTTCGTAAGATGCTTCCTAAGTATGATGTTAATCATATAATTGCATCTCCGTATCACCCGCAGTCTAGTGGTCAAGTAGAATTGAGTAATAGAGAGCTTAAATTAATTTTGCAAAAGACTGTTAATAGATCTAGAAAGAATTGGTCCAAGAAACTTGATGATGCATTATGGGCCTATAGAACTACACATAAAAATCATATGTGTATGTCTCCATATAAAATGGTTTATGGAAAAGCTTGTCACTTACCTCTTGAACTAGAACATAAGGCATATTGGGCCATTAAAGAGCTCAACTATGACTTTAAACTTGCCGGTGAGAAGAGCTTTTTGACATTAGCTCACTTGATGAATGGAGAAACTAGGCCTATGAGAATGCCAAACTGTTTAAAGAAAAAGTTAAAAGATGGCATGACAAAAGGATACAAAAACGTGAGTTTAATGTCAGTGATTATGTATTGTTATACAACTCTCGTTTAAGATTTTTTGCAGGAAAACTCCTCTCTAAATGGGAAGGTCCTTACGTCATCGAGAAGGTCTATCGTTCCGGTGCCATAAAAATAAACAACTTCGAAAGCACAAATCCGAGGGTGGTGAACGGTCAAAGAATCAAACATTATATCTCAGGTAATCCCATAAATGTTCAAACTAATGTTATTGAAACCGTAACCCCGAAGGAATTCATAAGGGACACTTTCCAGGACAATTCAGACTCCGAAAAGGAATAGGTATGTGGTACGGTAAGTAAACCGACTCCAAAATAGTTCTAATAGCAATTTTTCTCCGTTTTGGAATATTTAAGAAAATAGGAAAATAAGAAGCAGTCCGGGAAGGACACGAGGCTTCCACGAGGGTGGAGGGCGCGCCCCCTCCCTTGTGGGCACCTCGTGTGCTCTCCGGACTCCATTTTCTTGTGCGATACTTCTTGGGTCGGTAAAAATCCATTATATAATCTCCCGAAGGTTTTGACCACTGTACCATGCATATATCCTTTGTTTTTGTTTCGAGCTGTTTTCTGCCAGAGTTGTCAAGGCCAGGCATTATGTCGTCCCCCTCCTCCAAAAATGAGGGCAACGATGCTTGGCTAATGAAGATAGAGCTGAAGAGAGAAGAACCCGAGAGATCAACAAGGATGATGGGATCAAGAAGGCCATGGAGGATCAAGCTCTGGCAGCAGAAGACGAAGACATCCTCCAACCTCATTGCAATCTTCTTACCCCAACGGAGATTGAAGCTTTCAAGATGATTGAGTTAGCTCGCATACAAAATAAGTATCTCACGCGTGAAAATATTTTGTTGAAGGAGCATATCATCACACTCAAGGGCATTATCCGCAAATTGGAGGATCTCCTACGCTCGATGTGCGACTATCCATCACCACCACCATCTTCTTCACCAGCAAAGGAGAACTGAGTATCGGGTATGGGCACTCCCCTTGGCAACTGCCAAACTTGGGAGCGTGCCCCGGTATCGTATCACCATCACACTCATATCTTTACCGTTTTCTTAGTTCGATCCTTTTGGTAATATCTTGATCTTGTAGAATAAAGTTTTGGTATGATCTAGTTTTGAGTTTTGCTTCATGATCCTTCTATGTAATCGAGTCCATGAGCTATATACAATAAAGATTAGTTATGAGTCAAGGGCCTGATTATCTTTCCATGATCTGGAGGGAATAATAATAAAAAAGAAGAGAAAGAATAAAAATAAATAAAGAGATCATATGGATCTTATGGAGAGTAATGACTTCACATATAAATAGTATGATGAATAAAAGTTGTTGAGAGTTGTCAAACATAGTTTTGGTCATCGTTGCAATTAATAGGAAGTAATAAAGAAAGCGAGGTTTTCACATATAAATATAATGTCTTGGACATCTTTTATGATTGTGAGCACTCATTAAAATATGACATGCTAAAAGGTTGATGTTGGACAAGGAAGACAACGTAATGGGTTATGTTTTCTTACATCCGAAATAAATTATATTTTCTTGGATCATCCAACATGTTGAGCTTGACATTCCCCCTCATGCTAGCCAAATTCTTTGCACCAAGTAGAGATACTACTTGTGCTTCCAAATATCCTTAAACCCAGTTTTGCCATGAGAGTCCACCATATCTTCCTATGGATTGAGTAAGATCCTTCAAGTAAGTTGTCATTGTTGCAAGCAATAAAAAATTGCTTCCTAAATATGTATGATTTATTAGTGTGGAGAAAATAATCTTTATACGATCTTGTGATGTGGAAGAAATAAAAGCGACGGACTGCACAATAAAGGTCCATATCACAAGTGGCAATATAAAGTGACGTTCTTTTGCATTAAGATTTCGTGCATCCAACCATAGAAGCACATGACAATCTCTGCTTCCCTCTGTGAATGGCCTATCTTTTTTCCTTGTCTTATACTTTATACAAGAGTCAAGGTGATCTTCACCTTTGCTTTTTACATTTTATCCTTTGGCAAGCACTGTGTGTTGGAAAGATCCTGACATATATAGCTAATTGGATGTGAGTTTTCATGAACTATTATTGTTGACATTACCCTTGAGGTAAAAGGTTGGAAGACAAAACTATAAGCCCCTATCTTTCTCTATGTCCGATTAAAACTTCATACCCATAAATATTGCGTGAGTGTTAGCAATTGTGAAAGACTAAATGATAGTTGAGTATGTGGACTTGCTGAAAAGCTCTTATATTGACTCTTTCCGATGTTATGATAAATTGCAATTACTTCAATGACTGAGAATATAGTTTGTTAGTTTTCAATGGAGTTTCTGATTCATACTTGAAATTGTGAATGAATTGTTACTTTAGCATAAGAAACCATATGACAATATATATATGTTGTTGTTCTAAGAATGATCATGATGCCCTCATGTCCGTATTTTGTTTTATCGACACCTCTATCTCTAAACATGTGGACATATTTTTCGTTATTGGCTTCCGCTTGAGGACAAGCGAGGTCTAAGCTTGGGGGAGTTGATACGTCCATTTTACATCACGCTTTTATACCGATATTTGCATTATGGGCTATTATTACAGATAATGTCACAATACTTATGCCTCTTCTCTCTTGTTTTGCAAGGTTCACATGAAGAGGGAGAATGCCGGCAGCTGGAATTCTGGGCTGGAAAAGGAGCAAATATTAGAGACCTATTCTGCACAACTCCAAAAGTCCTGAAACTTCACGGGAGCACATTTTGGAATATATAAAAAATACTGGCGAAAGAATTAACAAGAGGGGGCCCACACCCTGGCCACGAGGGTGGGGGCGCGCCCTACCCCTGGGTGCCCCCCTGTCTCGTTGGCCCCCTGGCAGGCCTCCGGTGCCCATCTTCTGCTATATGAAGTCTTTCGTCCGAGAAAAAAAATCATAAGAAAGCTCTCGGGGTGAAACTCCGCCGCCACGAGGCGGAACCTTAGCGGAACCAATCTAGGGCTCCGGCGGAGCTGTTCTGCCGGGGAAACATCCCTCCGGGAGGGGGAAATCATCACCATCGTCATCACCATCGATCCTCTCATCGGGAGGGGGTCAATCTCCATCAACATCTTTACCAGCACCATCTCATCTCAAACCCTAGTTCATCTCTTGTATCCAATCTTTGTCCCAAAGCCTCAGATTGGTACATGTGGGTTGCTAGTAGTGTTGATTACTCCTTGTAGTTGATGCTAGTTGGTTTATTCGGTGGAAGATCATATGTTCAGATCCTTTATGCATATTAATACCCCTTTGATTATGAACATGAATGTGATTTGTGAGTAGTTACGTTTGTTCCTGAAGACATGGGAGAAGTCTTGCTATAAGTAGTCATGTGAATTTGGTATTCGTTCGATATTTTGATGAGATGTATGTTGTCTCTCCTCTAGTGGTGTCATGTGAACATCGACTACATGACACATCACCATTGTTTGGGCCTAGGGGAAGTCATTGGGAAGTAATAAGTAGATGATGGGTTGCTAGAGTGACAGAAGCTTAAACCCTAGTTTATGAGTTGCTTTGTAAGGGGCTGATTTGGATGCATATGTTTCATGCTATGGTTAGGTTTATCTTAATACTTCTTTTGTAGTTGCGGATGCTTGCAAGAGTGGTTAATCATAAGTAGGATGCTTGTCCAAGGAAGGCCAGTACCCAAGCACTGGTCCACCCACATATCAAATTATCAAAGTACCGAACGTGAATCATATGAACGTGATGAAAACTAGCTTGACGATAATTCACATGTGTCCTCGGGAGCGCTTTCCTTTATATAAGAGTTTGTCCAGGCTTGTCCTTTGCTACAAAAAGGATTGGGCCATCTTGCTGCACCTTATTTACTTTTATTACTTGTTACCCGTTACAAATTACCTTACCACAAAACTATCTGTTACCGATAATTTCAGTGCTTGCAGAGAATACCTTACTGAAAACTGCTTATCATTTCCTTCTGCTCCTCGTTGGGTTCGACACTCTTACTTATCAAAAGGACTACGATAGATCCCCTATACTTGTGGGTCATCAATGGATGCGTTTTATTTTGAAAAGTCGTTTCGACATGGATAGCTATGTATTTACAACATTAATAGTATTGCTCTATTTATTCCTCTGTTTGAATGTGTGTACTCTGTTTTCCATTCTTATATGTTCTGTTTCAATGTGTGTATATACGCTTTCCATTCTGTATATGTGGATGATAACAACTAGATTCAAATTAGTATACAAAAACAGATAGAAAATGGAATTCATAATATATATATATATATATTAAATGTTCATTAGTTCATTATAGAATATATATATATATATATATATATAATATCATCACATATACGTGGTGATACTTAACTACTAGATACAATGCATAAAATTGAAAATGAACAATACTAAAACTAATAATCCCTCCTAGGGCCAGTATTCTGGTAGCCACTCACCAGTAGCTCTCTGGTGCGCTGCGTCTTCCTAGTGCGGAGGCAGTACTCCACCTCCTCCACCTGGCAGCGCTTGACGTATCGATCTGCCTCTTGCTGGCGGACGCGGGCTGCCGATCTTGCCATTTCGTTGGGTGCCCACCAGAGCTCCTCGTCGGTGGCACGCTGGAGCTTATCAGCCCAACCCCACACAGCAACCAGGCGCCCAACGCCTATGACCTTCCTCGCGATGTACCCGTCTTCGTACACCTCCTTGGCACGACGACGCGCCCGCCCCCAAAGCTCCGCCGCCTCCTTTGTCCAGGCGGCATCACGGGCTTCACATACCGCCTGGTACCTGGCTTTCTCCTCTGCCATCTCCTTCTTGAACGCCACTTGCCTGGCTTTCTCAGCCGGCGGCAGCGACTTCCACAGACAAAGATTGTACTGGCCCCAAAACCAATCCAAAGTTGGGGGGTCCGATGCAACCTTGTCAGGCGACGCGTAGGGGTTCTCATCGCTGCTAATCGAGTGAGCGTCCTCGGGGGGCGACTCCTCATCGGCGTATGGGCAGACGGCGCCATGGCAGAGATTTGAGAGAGATAGAGAGAGAGAGAGGGCGAGTGAGGGGAGGATGTAGATGAGAATGCAGGCGAGATGACGTGAGCAAGGTAGTATTTATTCGCGGCTGGAATCTAGATCGACGGGGACAGTACACATGCCGGTCGCCAGAATTTACGAGTACTGTAGTTTGAATTACACACGATTCCTGCAGCAAAATCCGTGTGTGAACATAATAGCCAAAATCCGTGTGTGAACATAATAGCTGATGGTTTCCAATGTAGAACCGTGTCTGATTAATGATCCCCGCCACTCACCTACTGAGGGAGTCCTGGATTAGGGGGTCACCGGACGGCTGGACTATATCCTTTGGCCGGACTGTTGGACTATGAAGATACAAGATTGAAGACTTCGTCCTATGTCCAGATGGGACTCTACTTGGTGTGGAAGGCAAGCTAGGCAATACGGATATGTATATCTCCTCCCTTGTAACCGACCTTGTGTAACCCTAGCCCCCTTCGGTGTCTATATAAATCGGAGGGGTTAGTCCGTAGGACAACATACAATCATACCATAGGCTAGCTTCTAGGGTTTAGCCTCTATGATCTCGTGGTAGATGAACTCTTGTAATACTCATATCATCAAGAACAATCAAGCAGGACGTAGGGTATTACCTCCATCAAGAGGGCCCGAACCAGGGTAAAACATCGTGTCCCCTGCTTCCTGTTACCATCCGCCGTAGACGCACAGTTCGGGACCCCCTACCCGAGATCCGCCGGTTTTGACACCGACATTGGTGCTTTCATTGAGAGTTCCACTGTGTCGTTATCATAAGCGGGGATGGCTCATCTTATTGTCAAGGACAACATCACTTCTGGGGGAGCCCTGGCCATAGGCCAAACTCTCCGACTAGGCGGCTTCGTCATGACCGCCCGCTCGGCCGTTGTGCGGACGATGACTTCTCGGGTCATCGAAAATAGCCTCCACATCGGCTCAAAATTCGCCGAGCAGATGGATCCAATGGAGCTCTCCTCTTTGAATGAGCTCTTGGATCGCATCGCCGCTCTGGAGTCGCTACCGACTACGATCGGATCGGGCTTAAACCCGACCAAAGGGAGATTAACTCTCTGCCGGTCACCCATTAAATATCAGTGGTGGAGGAGCAACGCGGCGGTTCTCCCTCTATCCTTCTATCCTAAGGACGAACTATGTACGGATTCCCAAGCTCTCCGAGCCGGATACCCGCTCACAGGAGGACATCACCCTAACCCTGAACCTAGAATCAGGTCGCATACCGAACTCGCGGAGCAACATCCCGGAGCCCGAACTTCCAAGATTGGAAACTCCCCTTGCCCGGGATCTCAGATTGGGTCAAGGTCCGGACTTAAATCCACCCACCCACCCAGATACAAACGATCTTTCCCACATTAGGCAAGCGCCCCAAGAGACAGTACATCACTATTGGGTCAGATTCCTCCTTGTAATGAACAAGGTCAAGGACTGTCGCGAGGAAGACGCAATTTAGTTCTTTTGCAACAATTGCACGGACAAGGGCATCCTCAATGCCATAAGTCGCCGTGACATAGCACACTTCGCTGACTTGGCGGCCATAGTACGGAAGTACTGTGCGATGGAAAGCGCCTGGAAAACCCAAACACAACTTTGGGATAATCCGGCTCTGACAAAACCCCTAGTCCGAACTAAAAGGGTGCACTCTCATAAGTCGCCCGACTCAATTACAAAGAAGCAAAAACCCACTACAGGGCATGGAACCGTATTGGAGGGATGGCTTAACGGGCCCTGCAAAATTCATAGTACAGCGGATACCATATCAACACATAGCCTTAGAGCATGTTGGGTACTCCGGCATGTGGCCAAGAGCGGTGAGGATCTCCTCATCCAAAACACCCCAGAAAACCCTCCCGAGGATAACAATACAGTATTAATAGTCTTTGAGACCTTCGCCTCAAATAACAGGCGTAAATGAGCACTCTGCAGCCTTGCCGAAGTCTGCCACATTGCAGCAATAAACCCATGGAGCGACACGGCCATTACTTTCAATGCCAGTGACGAACCTACATTCCGAACAGCCCGAGCACCAGCTGCTTTGGTCCTCAGTCCAATCGTGGACGGCTTTCAGCTCACTAAAGTGCTCATGGACGGCGGCATCGGATTAAACCTCATTTATGAGGAGACGCTTCAAAAAATGGAAATAGACAGCAACCGTATTGAGCAAAGCACCACGACCTTCCGAGGAATCATCCCCAGTTGGGAGGCACGTTGCGCTGGGAAAATCACACTAGATATGGTATTCGGCACTCAGGAGAATTACAGGCCCGAAGAAATCGCATTCCAAGTGGTCCCGTTTAGTAGCGGAAACCACGCCCTTCTAGGGCGGGAGGCATTCATGATTTTTCAAGACATACCCCATTACGGGTACATGAAGCTCAAAATGCCTGGACCCAATGGAATCGTCACTCTAGCTAGTGATCTGGACATAGCACTCCGCGCCGAGAACAAAACAGCCGCACTAGCCCTCGAGGCATTATCTGAAGCCCTTGTGGTGGAGGAATTAACCGCGTTGCGCTCCACGGTGGACAGGGACGACATGATACTAGAAAAAAGATCGAAGTCCACCTCCTTTAAACCAGCGGATGAAATAGTCAAGTTCCAAGTCCATCCAACAGACCCCACAAAAACAGCATCCATTGGGGCACAGCTAAACCCCGCCATAGACGCCGCACTATGGGAGTTCCTGCGCGTGAATTGGGACATATTCGCGTGGCATCCTTCAGACATGCCAGGAATCCCACGCAGGCTGGCCGAGCATAGCCTTAACATTCTAAAAGGATTCAGGTCGGTCAAGCAGATTCTTCGGTGTTTCTCTGAACCTAAGCGACAAGCCATGGAAGAGGAGCTAGCCAAATTACTGGAGGCCGGATTCATTAGAGAAATAAAGCATCCGGATTGGCTAGCAAACCTGGTGATGGTGCCAAAGAAGGACAAATCCTGGCACCTATGCGTCGACTTCAAGGACCTTAATAAGTCTTGCCCAAAGGATCCCTTCCCCCTCCCTCGCATCGATCAAATTATCGACGCTAACACAGGACACGACTCATTGTGCTTCCTCGACGCATACTCCGGTTACCACCAAATTAAGATGGCGGAGTCCGACCAAGCCGCAACGGCATTCATCACTCCATACGGCCCCTTCTATTTTAACACAATGCCCTTCGGGCTCAAAAATGCCGGCGCAACGTATCAGCGCATGATCCAGACGTGTCTGGAAAAACAGATCAGCAAAACAGTGGAGGCATACGTCGACGACGTGGTCATTAAAACCAAACACGTCGACTCCTTAATAGACGACTTGAGGCTCATGTTCGACAATCTCCGAACATACGACATTAAGCTCAATCCGGAAAAATGCGTTTTTGGCGTACCTGTCGAAAAGCTCCTGAGCTTTATAGTCTCCAGCAGAGGAATTGAAGCAAATCCGGCCAAAATCCGGGCCCTGTCGCAGTTGGCTATCCCAACTGACCTCAAGCAAATCTAGAAGTTAACTGGATGTGTGGCGGCTTTAAGCCACTTTATCTCCCGACAAGGAGAAAAGGCACTCCCCCTTTATCGCCTTCTTCGGCGCACCGAACACTTCGTGTGGACGGACGCAGCCACGGCCGGACTAGAGGAAATAAAAGCCATCCTGGCCACCAACCCAATCTTGGCCGCGCCAGATGTTGGCGAACCAATGCTATTATATATAGCGGCAACTCACCAAGTTGTAAGCGCAGTGCTCATCGTCGAACGAGAGATGGACGGACATAAATTACCCCTTCAAAAGCCGGTATACTATGTATCCACCGTCCTCACTCCATGCAAATCATGGTACCCACATTATCAAAAGATAGCATACGCGGTATTCGTGGCATCCCGGAAATTATGACACTACTTTCAAGAGTGTTCAATTACGGTGGCCTCCGAAGTACCACTCAACGACATAATAAACAACCGCGATGCCATGGACCGGATCACCAAATGGCCTATCGAGCTCCTCCCGTTCGACATAACATATAAACCACGACGAGCCATTAAGTCACAAGTACTGGCCGATTTCATAGCCGAATGGACAGAAGCCGAACTCCCTAAAGAGTATGGCGTATACTCCAATTGGATCATGCACTTCGACGGCTCTAAGATGCTGGCTGGTCTGGGGGCTGGCGTCGTCCTGACGTCCCCCACCGGAGATACAGTGCAATACGTACTCCAAATACTATATACAGACTCCAATAATGCAGCCGAATATGAGGCCCTATTACACGGTCTCCGGATGGCAGTCTCCATGGGTATTCAATGCCTGGAGGTGCGTGGTGACTCGAACCTCGCAATATCCCAAATAAATGGAGACTTCGATGCCAAGGATCCAAAAATGGTGGCATATCACAACGCTGTGCTCAAAATGTCAGCTCGGTTCGAGGGGCTTGAATTCCACCACGTGGCTCGGGAAAACAACCAGGCGGCGGACATCCTCGCCCGTATCGGCGCTAAACGTGACCCTGTCCCACCGAACATCTTCCTGGAAAAACTGTTCAAACCATCTGTGGTATGGGAAGGGGACACCAGCAACAATAGTCCGGACCCGGCCACAACCCTAGATACCGAACATTCTGACACAATAGGAGGCTCTACCATCGAAATAACACCTTCAGCCCACATAATAATGGTCGTCATCGCCCCGTGGACAGAACCTTTCTTGGCCTACCTAACCAGGCGGGAACTACCCGAGGACCAAAATGAGGCACGCTGCATAGTGCGGCGATCTAAAGCCTACAAGGTCCACGAGGGAGAGCTTTATAAGAAAAGCACTACCGGAGTCCTTCAAAGGTGCATCTCCGAAGAGGAAGGGCGGAAGCTTTTGGCAGAAATCCATGCCGGACTCGGCGGCCATCACGCCGCAGCCCGGGCCCTTGTAAGCAAGGCCTTCCGTACAGGTTTCTATTGGCCGATGGCCCGGGCAGACACGCAGCATCTGGTCCAGCACTGCATCGGTTGTGAGCTATTTGCAAACCAAAGCCATATGTCGCCTATCGCTCTCCAAACAATCCCCATTACTTGGCCCTTTGTGGTCTGGGGGCTTGATATGGTCGGACCCCTTAAAGGGGGAACCCATAAGAAAAAAATACTTACTGGTCATGGTGGATAAATTCACCAAATGGATAGAAGCCAAACCTTTCAAAACGGCTGAATCCAGACCGGTGATAGACTTCATATCTGGGTCGTACACTGTTATGCCGTCCCCCACAGCATCATCACTGACAACGGCATGAACTTTACAGCCGACGAGGTCAAACTTTGGTGCAGCAACATGGGCATCAAGCTCGATTATGCTTATGTCTATCACCCGCAAACTAACGGTCAAGTCGAGCGAGCGAATGGTCTTATCATGAGCGGCCTTAAACCCAGATTAGTGCGGTCCTTAAAGTAGTCAAACATGCACTGGGTAGAGGAGCTCGACTCCGTACTATGGGGGCTGCAGACCACGCCGAATCGCACTACCGGATACACACCGTTCTTTATGGTGTATGGCGCAGAGGCAGTTCTGCCTTGCGACATAATTCACGACTCACCTCGAGTGCGCATGTACGAAGAAAAAGAGGCCAAGTTCGATCGGCAGGACAGTTTGGACGCCCTGGAGGAGGAGCACGACGTGTCAAAGGCCCGTTCCGCATTCTATCAGCAACAGGCTCGAAGGTATCAAAGCAGAGAAGTACGGGCCAAAACCTATAACGTTGGCGAACTAGTTCTACACCTGCCGGAGAAGAAAAAGAAGAAGCTCAAGCCCAAATGGGAGGGTCCCTTCATTAGGTTCTGACCGGTGGAGCATACCCTCTGCGGGATGCATCGGATAATCGACTCGAGCCAAACCCATGGAATGCAGCCAGACTCCGAAGATTCTATGCCTAGCGCCGGACTCTATGTTAGTCTCCTCACATCCATCACTTTTTTTCATATCTGTCTTTTCTCTCTTTCTCCCTTTTTACTCTCTTCAAGGCCCTTAAAGGCTATACTTGTGTCCTGGTTACACAATCTTGATGCGCTAACCGTGCTCATTATAACTGGGGCTTCTTATAGAGAAGCTTAATCTAACTATTTTCCTGGGCTTTACATCCCATACATGTGTTATTCTTCTGCATGTACCTTTTTCGCCATTATATGCATCGATATGACTTAAGTTTTGGCCAAGCTGGGTTGCTTGGCTCTTGTATTTATGCCCTACGTTCCCGTTAATTCGGCTAGGGCATAAGGGGAGCACCTCTGCGATTGTTACTGCCGGATCAGCCGGATGTGTACCTCAGACTGGGTGAAGCCAAAAGCTAGCGTTCTTAAGGGAATATTCGGTCGGTGAATAAAAGATGACTTTTATCTAATTTTAAACATGCCCCCAGATGGTTATATCCTGCGTCTCTTTTCGCAGTTCGGACATGCACATTAGGGCATGCGTACCCAGGGAAAGGAACCCTTAACAAAACTATTCTCCCTGGAAGATGTTTCTTGCTACCCATGTAATATAACATAACTAGTTGGGTACTTGTCTGTTCAAGCACTTACGACCCCTACGCCTGGTCTCCATGCATACCCCGGTTTTTACCGAGCGGGTATTCGGATACACTCCGGACTATCGGGTCCAGAGGTCGAAGCGAAAAGGTCCACCATGACAAATGATTTACAATCCGGCTAGGGACATTACATATGTCACTTGAATTACACAATCGCTAAGACTGATTGAACTCTTCTTCTATACCATCCAACAGGCTGTCTAGCCTACAATCCTGTTGTGAATACCTTGCGGCTAATTCTACTTGATCATACACTAAACTGACGGGAATCTCTTTCCCATCAGGCCCCACAGGTCTGACCTCGGCCATGTGGTTCGGGTCCGCTTTGGTATAGCACGTCTTCACCATAGCGCAGGCTTCCCTTGCACCTTGTCGGCAGGCGGATATCTTCCATTATCAGAAGCGCCGCCGCGCTCCCTTGAGCTTCTCTATAAGCTCCCCTATGCCTCCGGGCGGGGACACGGATGGCCACAAGGCTTGGGCAATACCTCGCATCACCTGCCGAACTTGTTCGTGCAGTTGTGAGAGCTCGGGTAGAAGATCACTCGAAGACCCGGGCATCTCCTCCGCAGGACGACACGTTAGCATACCTGCAGACACAACTCTGTTAGCTGGCTTCTTCGCCGAACTCCTTTAAAAGTTCGTTCAAGCACCTACTAAAAATGTCGCGCCGAAGCCGTTTATTCTCCTTCACTGAGTCTGCAAGCTGGGCTCGGACATCTTTCAGTTCCACGCCCAGCCGGATATTGGCATCTTGGAGATCATTTTTCTCCTGCCTGACTCGCGTAAGCACGCGCTCGCCAGCATTTCACTGTCGACCATCACATGCTGCATCCACCGCCACGGCCTCTGGATTCACTCCGGGGCCACCTGCAACATCTATTGTTAGATTTGCATACATGCCGCATACTACCTGGTACTCGTATTCTTTGCAATGGAAACAAGTGTTACCAGAGGGACCCTTCTCGGACTCCTTTAACACGGCAACAGTGGCCCCTAGCTGGGCCTTGCACTCTTCCAGCTCTTGAGACAATTGGGAATTCTTCTCCGTAAGAACCTACTCAAATAAATGATCCTTAAATCAGTCGTGTCAACTGTTTCAAGTCTCAGGGGATACTAATACATATAATCGTCAGATTTACTTAACCGTATATCCCTTACATACTGATCCGTGGCTCTGGCTAGGCCATTTTGAGCAGCACGGATGTACGCGCTCCGGAATTGAAGGCATCAAATGCCTCTGGTGAGAAATAAGCGTCACGGAGTACGGCCCGACGACGCCTGTGATTCATGGCGCTCTCCACTTAGGAATTTGTACCGGATAGTCTGCCCCCATCCTCTGTAGGAGGAACATCCGGCGTCTGCCTCGCGTTAGCTTCTGCCTCTGTGTCCGGCCCTGGAGCCCGACTGGTCGAGGCGTGATCTGCAGCCTCTCCGGATATAGTCCGGTGGGCGTTTTTTCTAGGAAACATGGATGTCTTTATATTTTAAGCAAGATGACAACCACGGAATGAGGTTTTGTGTTATACCTCAGTGCTGGCGTCTCTGTCCTGACCGCCTTCCTTTTTTGCCTACCCGGCTTCGGCGCCTCTTGTTGGCGAGTTGCTCCAGGTTCGGCACGGCGTCCCGAAGGCCTTCCCTGTAAGACACCATATGTGTACGATAGGTGAAGTGCATAAAAGGGAATCCTTTTTTGGGAGTTGGGACTTTGGTTTTTCTTACGTGCGACGTAGGAAGTAATCCCGGATAGTCGGCCGTTATGGCCACCATGGCGTCCTCGCAAGCCAATTGATAGAATTGTCTGTCTATCAGCTCCACGAATATGTCCGGATCCTCTTCAAGTCCGGGATCGAGGGCCCGGCTAGGGTCCTCTGGTTGTGGAGCTGGGCTGTTGACCTCCCTTATTGCTTTTCGCAGTTCCTGCCGTGAAATGGCAAGGTGAGCACCTACGACGAAGAATGCGGGAAGGTTGAGAGTAAAAAGGGGTACAACTCACCCAACTTGGAGGGTTGTACATGGAGAATCCTTCCCGTGGTTTAATGTGGATGAACTCCTCTTCCTCTCCCTTGAATAACTCAGGCAGAACTTTTGCTAAAGCAGCAGGTGAGTTCGGTCACTTGCGCCCGCAACGGGTGGCATCATCTTCCCCATTAAAACACCACAGGGGGTGCCCTCGATATTGAAGTGGTTTCACCCCCCGCATTATGCATATTGACATAACCTCGATTATTGTCAACCCTGATTGAGCCAGCGCTTTTTTCTGGTTCATCAGATAATTCACTAAAAGAAATATGTCAACTTGTGACCAGCACTATTGGTCATTGAATGGTCACTGTTTTCAATTTGTGACCTTTTTGTGACCAAAAACATAAGGTCAAAAGCTGGTGGTCGTAAACTGACTATAGCGACCTTTCTTATGGAATGGTCGTAGACGTTTATGACCAAAATACGTCTACTGTGGCGTTTTGGTCACTAGAAACCTCCCCAAGCCACGTAGGCATCCAGCGTGGCAATCTGATGTGGCACAAGATTCAGCCCAGTCCAATTCGATTTTCTACATGGGCCTAGCCCAACAATTCGGCCTTTTTACATATTTTTTCTTGATTAATTTTGGTCAACTACATGGGCCAGGCCCAACATTTAAGCCATTTTATTTTTGGGCCGTAGCCTTTTTAGTCCATTGATTTTTCTAGTTTCAGCCATTATACATTGGGGTACCACTAGTAAGCCAGCCCCACATGTCATGCTTATCTCAAAATATGTCCCACATGTCAGAAATTTTGAAATTTGTCAAACAACCATTATAACTTGGACCCTCTTGTCAGGTTTCCATTTCACGGGTATTCAAATCACATACACAATCATTGTTTTGAACAAACTAGAGAGCAAATGAAATTTGTCCAAAACAAGACTACATTAGTCTATTAAAATTCAGTATACTACAACCCAGATATGTGTACAATTACAACACATAATATGCTCCTCTTTGTTGATATGATTCACAGCTTCGGCCTTGGATTCACACTTCACCTGTGCAAAGAATAAGAATGAAAATATAAGAATAAGAATGTGTTCATGGAGTGATCCAATAACTTATAAGCAAGAATTGGCATCAAATGCCATGTAGATAAATAGTATGACTAACACTAACTAGTATGTGTTCATGGAGTGACAAATGTTCTCACTAGCTAGGATTTTTTTGGTATATAGTATACTGACATGTGCAACTCTAACTAAATTGATCATAGAAATGAAAAGAACTGTAAGCATGTTTTTTTGGGTATATAGTATACTAACATGTTCATTCAGAATCCAGGCAACAACAGATACACACCAGCAGATACACAGTAGATACACATTCAGAATCCAGTCAAATTTTAAGCAACAGCAGAACAGATCTAACAAACCAGACCATAATCAGCATGCATCCGGATTTATGGTTCTAGCAAAAAAGTGGCTGACTAACAAACTAGATATGCTTCTGCAGACTAACAAAATGGCAGCAAACATACTAATCAGATTGATTCGTTCAATTAGGCAGGCAGTCAGTTAGTCAATGTGGCTAATTTATACTAGTACTACCTAGTGCATTCCTTGCTGCAAACTAGGTAATCATCACCAAACTAAACTGTTGAATGATGCCGTCCACCAATGATAGATACATAGCGTGTACTGCAGTGGTGTAATAAGGCATGATTTTGTTGAATCCTACACGTACGTACGTACTGACGGATGGCATGGTTTGAATCCATCAATCAAAGAGACAGACGGACTGGATTGGATCTGCTCACCTATAGTGTACTGTACGACAGGGGCAGCAATCCAGCCAGCATCTGCGCGAGCGTGGAGCACAGCCGCCGTCATCTGCACGAGCTTGCTCCTTCCTTGGTAGAGGGCAGCAAGGTCCAAGCCATGGCCTTGATGTCCACCGGCGGATCTGGTGGATGCGCCCCCTGCCGCACCAAGATCGAGGGGACAAGGTTCTCAGAGGAAGCAACCAAGCCGCGTCCGCCATGCACAGGGCCATGCCCAGGCGTCGGGGAGGACGGGGCCGGAGTCGGGCATTTCGGGAACTCCTATAAATGAGATGGAAAATAGATTAGTCACAAGTAAACAATCACTGTTTGCATCAGTACATTGACACTTGTAAGTAATACATCATTCACTTAAAACAAGTAAGGTCAAATAGATACATGACATGACACAGGAGGCAGATGTTGCCAGTCAAAGATGGCACTTCTATAGGCCTTAAAAAAACCATACAAGTCAGTGATGCTCCAACACAACACTCATGGACTAAAATAACAAGATAAAAAGATGTTGCCAGACAAAGATGGCACTTAATATGCCATGTTAGTACTGAACCTACAACATTCTAATTACCTGCAACAAATCAGTAGCATACATTACATCAAAGGGATGCAAACTAGATAATTTAGTAGTCTTCTACAGCACAGAACAGTAGGCATTCTAACTTGCAGCAGAAAATCAGTAGCTAGATGACCACCAACAACACAAATCAGCTCAAACACTCGGTCCTCGACGTGGCGTACAGCAAGTAATCAGCCATGGAACCGAGGCCAAACTCTAGCATCACAGAAAGCAGAGGGGAATAAAGGGGTGGAGGGGCTCACCATGGGGGTGTTGCTGCTGCTCATCCATGGTCGGTCGTCCTACATCCATCCGGCGACAACTGCTCATTCATGGCAGGAAACCACATCACATCTCAGTCAAAGGAATGGAGGGTAAGGGAAGAAGAAGAAACTGAAGGTAAGAAGACCTGGATGGCGTTGGAGCAGTGGTGGAGGGGCGTCCTCCATGGGCGCCGCCTCTGCGTCCACCACCGGGAACATCTCGTTCAGGTCCTTGGCCCGCAGTGCCTGCATGCACCAGATTAGATCACAACGCGGCGTCAAAGCTAGAGATTGATGCAACTTCAATTCAAAACTGGATATCAAAGAACAATGTACAGAAGAACTTGCCATTTAGTTCTGCATGATCATCACGGTCTACAATAACAATACAGCATGGCCTTCTGGTTCTGTAGCTAATCAGCGCCAAGAGTAGATCTCCGAGGTAATTGCAGTGCCTTGCAATGCCCCTAAATGCAACAAAGAAGGGATTGTTATAGTATTTTTACATTCATTCAGGACAACAGCTTTTCTTTTTCTTGCAAAAGGACATCAGTTAACAAGTATAATTACTCCCAAGAGAAGGTTTGAAAAACCCAACATGTCTAGGAAACAACTGTTCAGTAAAGTGCAGTGGCTGGATAAATCTGTCATGCACATCATTTAAGCGAAAAGTGTTCCAACTAGTATGGAACCACATATTTGTTATCTGTGTATCTACACACCTTTTGGTGTCCTTGCATTTTTTCTTCGTTCGACTAAACAGGACGGGCTGAATGTTCAGAAAAGATGCAAGTGTATGTGGGCTCTTATTTTGTTTACACTCCATAAACAGAAAGAGGTTACTTGCAGTATGTGATGCTGCTGAAATAGTTGACACTCCACACTTCAGAACAAGGCATGCGCAGATTAACCAACTAGCTTTGCTAGATCACTCGAAAGGAAAGATAGAAACGATTGCACACTTTAGATCCACCAAAACCAGCAGCAAGCCATGATCTACGGAAGACTCGCCGTTGGTCCATATCGAAGCAAGGAAGCTACCACGCCACACAATCTACCAACAAGAAATCAAGCCTAATGCTTGAAACCCGCACAGATCAACAGAACAACACATGCACAAGCACAACAGCACAAGCGTCATCTGTATGCAAGATGCGTCTCGGATATCAGCACAGGCACAAGCACAACAACACCAACGTCATCTGTATGAACCTTGCGGTAACAGCACAGGCACAAGCACAACAAGGGTGGAAGAAGCTTACCCCCTTACGCTTGGACGGGCGCGGCGGTAGCTTGCGCTTGGTGACGACGTGGCCCTTGTTGATGCCGACGAAGAGGCCCGACTTGGGCTGCGACGGAGCCATGGGCGAACCTTTCCCCTGCACAACCAGTAGAAGACACAACCCACGTTAGCGACGGGGAGAAGCGAGGCGGGGAACGGAGGAGGAGATGGTTTGGATCCGCGGCGGCCGTGGGCGAGCTTACCTTTACCTGGGAGAAGTGAGCCGACGCCGACAGCGAGGACGACGACGAGGCCGACGCGTCCCCCTCGGGGGCCGTCTCCGGCTGCATCCGCTCATACCGGTGCCCATGGCGCTCCGTTGGCAGGCGCTCCACGTTCATGGAAGCTTCGCCAAGGTAGGGTTTGGGGAAAGGGCAACGAGGATTGGTGCGGGGAGGGGAGGAGTCGAGCGAGCGAGAGCCGCGGGGTTGAGTGAGGCGAGGTGGGAAGGCGGAGGAGCATCGGGATTCAGCCGCCGTTGAGTGAGGCGGGGGGACTGGAGAGGAATCAGGGGAGGGAGAGGAATTGAGTGGATCTTCGGCCAGTGAGGGGAGGGGAGGGAGGTGGAGGCCATAGTTGTGGTCACCGGTGGTGTGTAAGGGAGGATTGCCGGCACTGGGGGCAATGAGGAGGTCGTCAGTAGTGGGGATGGGGGAGAGAGGGAGGTCGGGCCGAGGGGAGAGGGGGATCTGGGAGGAGGTGGCGGCGGCGAGGAGCTGAGGGAGGAGAGGTGGACGGGTGCGGGTTAGGGTTTGGGTTGCGGATGGATGGCTAGGTGGATAGGTGGAGAGTTGGACGGATGGATGGGCGGCCATGTCATCGATCCGTGTGACAACTAACCAACCAATAAGAATAGATCACATATAATTGTGTTTTTTCTTTTGTTTTTCTTCTACTTTTACACATGAAAAAAAAATCAAAAAAACAGTCTCACATTGTGCACAAGTTTGTATCTTGAATGACAAACAATGTTGACTAAGAAATTTTTCATTTTCTTTGCACGAATAATTCATTTTCCATTTTTCGAGCGCCCAAAATGAGCTTTTTTGTGAAGGACCTACCAAATAATTGTTGCAAAATTGTACCAAACCAATTTTCTAAAATACTAGGCCATATTTAATGCACAATTGACCAAATGGTTGGGTGTAAAAAGTTTTGAACTGCAGCTGCCTCATAGTTAGCTTTTTATTTTTTTCCAAAAATCATTTGTAGGTACAAAAGTATCTATTTAATCAGAGAAACACCAAAAGTTTTCCAATATTCAACCTCTCGTTTTGACCGCATTTTGAAACGGGCATAAAAAATTCAAAAAAATCAAAAAATTGGAAAACCTTCGCATTGTGTCAATATATGTGACCAAGTTTTCAGGAAAAATAATAAACTTGTAATACGGCAATTATTTTAAAAAAGTATTCACAGAAATGACCTATCATGCATGAAGATTCATGGCTTTGAAGCCAAATGATCAATCTTATGGTCACACTCATGGCATAGTTTGTTCAAATGATCTCATATTGTGCACAAGGGTGCATCTTGGAATTCCAAACAATGTTGCCTAAGGGAGTTTTCATTTTCTTTGCACGGAAAATTCATTTTCCATTTTTCGAGTGCCCGAAATGAGGTTTTTTTGTGAAGGAACTACCATATATTTGTTGAAAAATTGTACCAAATCATTTTTCTAAAATAGTAGGACATGTTTAATGCACAATTGACCAAATGGTTGGGTATCAAAAGTTTTGATCTACCTCTCGTGAAAAAGACAAATTTCCACTGATTTAGCAGGAAGCGAGTCAAATTTGAACTGCAGCTGCCTCATAGTTTGTTCTTTATTTTTTCCAAAAATTATTTTTAGGTACACAAGTATCTATTTAATAAGAGAAACATCAAAAAATTTCAAGATTCAACCACTAGCTAGGAACGGTCATGCTTGTCGTTTTGACCGCATTTTGAAACGGGCATGAAAAATTCAAAAAAAATGGAAAACCTTCGCATTGTGTCATTATATGTGACCAAGTTTCTAGGAAAAATAATAAACTTATAATACGGAAACTATTTTTAAAAAGTGTTCTCAGAAATGAGGTGTCATGCGTGAAGATTCATGGCTTTCAAGCCAAATGATCAATCTTATGGCCACATTCATGACATAGTTTGTTCAAATGATCTCATATTGTGAAAAAGGGTGCATCTTGGAATGACAAACAATGTTGCCTAAGGAAGTTTTCATTTTTTGTGCACGGAAAATTCATTTTCTATTTTCCGAGTGCCCCAAGTGAGGTTTTTTGTGAAGGACCTACCAAATAATTCTTGCAAAATTGGACCAAATCATTTTTCTATAATACTAGGCCATATTTAATGCACAATTGACCAAATGGTTGGGTGTAAAAAGTTTTGATCCACCTCTGGTGAAAAAGACAAATTTCTGCCGATTCAGCTAGAAGCGGGTCAAATTTGAACTGCAGCTACCTCATAGTGTGCTCTTTATTTTTTCCAAGAATCATTTATAGGTACATAAGTATCTATTTAATTAGATAAACATCAAAAGTTTTCCAAGATTCAACCACTAGCTAGGAACGATCAAGCCTGCCCTTTTGACCGCATTTTGAAACGGGCATAAAAAATTCAAAAAAATCAAAAAATTGGGAAACCTTCGCATTGTGTCATCATATGTGGCCAAGTTCACAGGAAAAATAACAAACTTGTAATACGACAATTATTATAAAAAAGTGTTCTCAGAAACGAGCTACCACTTGTGGAGATCAATGGCTTTCAAGCCAAATGATCAATCTTATGGCCACATTCACGGCATAGTTTGTTCAAATGATATCATATTGTGCACAAGGGTGCATATTGGAATGGCAAACAATGTTGCCTAGGTAAGTTTTCATTTTCTTTGGACGAAAAAACCATTTTCCATTTTTTGAGTGCCCGAAAGGAGGTTTTTTTGTGAAGGACCTTCCAAATAATTGTTGCAAAATTGGACCAAATAATTTTTATAAAATACTAGGCCATATTTAATGCACAATTGACAAAATGGTTGGGTGTGAATGTTTTTGATCCACCTCTCGTGAAAAAGACAAATTTCCGCCCATTCAGTTGGAAGCGGGTCAAATTTGAACTGCAGCTGCCTCATAGTTTGCTATTTATTTTTTTCCAAAAATCATTTCTAGTTACATAAGGACATATTTAATCGTAAATACATGGTTTGGTGGCGATACGTCGAGGTTTGGGCGGTGGCCGAGGGCCCCAACTCTAGAGCGCGTAAACTCACATGCCCGCCGCGTGGTCACCGCGTGACCGTGGCGTTGCCATGTGTTCTGGGCGGCCTAGGCATGTCTAGTGGGTTGGGCACTCCCCAGGTTGGTGCTAGGAATAAAATTACAACATAAGATTCTCACGAGGAGACCGATCGATGCTCAAACATGAATTAACAGACAAGTGTTTGATTAGCGGTACGGGAAATGTACATGGCTAATGGGCGTGAGTTTTGGCTGAGGATGATCAGTTACTAAGAAGGCCGTCTTCACAAATTTTCAGCTCAAAAGGAGGAGCCTAGGTGGTACTTGCTTTGCAAACTACCACACTGGACATAACTACGAATGTTGAAGCTTGGCTCAAAATAATGAATGTATTGAGCTGGCATTAGGTGGAGGATGGTTATTTGGGCATAGGAAACCACTGTAGAAAATGGATACTATTTGTACATGCCAAAGTGGTACTTCCTTCACAATTCTCTTCTATGGACAGAAACTTGGGAAAACTAGTGAGAGAGAGATTGGATGAATGAAATGAGCTAAAAATTGGTGTAGATAAATTACATAGGTATGGTCATGCGCTGGTAAATTTTCAGATCATTTGGGTAAGCCTAGCTAGTACTTACTTCACAAAGCTTCTCTCGAGGTAGAAACTTTGAAAATTTCCTGAGAAAGATTTACTAGGAAAATTGAGCTGAATATTATCATGTGGCAATGATTTGGGTATGGAAGAGTTCCCGAAAAGTTTGAGGGTAATAGGAGGGGTCTATATAACACTTGCTTTGCAACGTGCCAATTTGGCCATAAAATATAAATTGAACCTGGGCTCACATAGATGATTTGACTGAGCTGCAATTTGGAGGAGGGTGATAATTTGGGCATATGAAGGAACTGTATAAATTTCATGTCATTTCGATATATAAAAAATGTACTTCCTTCACAATGCTTCTAGGTGGACAAAAACTTTGGAAATTTGCCGAGGAAGATTTGCTAGGCAAGTGGAGCTGAATTTTGTCATGCGGTAATGATTTGGATAGGAAAGAGTGCCCAAAAATTCTGAGGGAAATCAAGAATATATAAATAGCACTTCCTTCATAAAGTGCTGTTGTGAACAGAATAGGAAAATGAATATTGTTGAATTAGTTTTGAACTAGGCAAGGAAGGATTTTTATATATTTTATGAAGATATGACCCAAAGAATTTATGAGATTTTTTTGGGAATTTTGGGAATGACAGAAATATAGGTTGCTTCACAACCTAGGGCAAAAACTGCCACATGGACATGACACATAGGCAAAACTGATGAGGTGGCGCCTAGTCATAGCAACCCACCACAATTTACAAGGTTATGACCATCTATATTGGTCATGATCAGCTAGAAATAAGGCAGCAGACCAGTGCTATCTGCTTTATGACCATTTCATGTAAGGAAATTACGACCTTTCTGACCAAAATGGTCATTATAGTTTAGGTTTTGGAGCCCCCCGAACAGCTTTTGACCAATTGGTCTGAAATGGTCATAGATCTATGAGCAATTCTTCCAGGGTCACTAACAGAAGGTCACTAGTTGACATATTTCTTGTAGTAAAGGACTTCTCTGTTATCTTCCTCCTGTGGGCTCCGTGGGCGCCAACTTTGACGTTTCTTCAGAGGAGCATTGTCGAACTCGGGAAGACCCCACCGAACTGGGTCTGGAAGAGGGACGTCCTCCATGTAAAACCACTCCAAAGGACAGTCTTCGGACGAATTCTTTGGAGTACCGGACGGGTATCCGGTCTCAGCGATGCGCCATATTTCGGCTCTGCCCACTTGATAAAGTGACCCCTTCTGTGTGCGGGGCACAAGGAAGAATAGCCTTTTCCACAACTCGAAATGAGCCTCGCAGCCCAAAAACAACTCGCAAATGGCAACATAGCCGGCGATGTGTAATATGGAAGCAGGGGTGAAATTATGCAACTGGAGGCCGTAAAACTCCAGGAGTCTATGGAGGAACGTATGAATTGGAAATTAGAGTCCCCTTAGTAAGTAAGGGACAAGGCATACCCGCTCCCCCTTGGAGGGGTTGGGGAAGCTCTTTGCTTGCTCCCCGCCATTATAAGTGGCGAGCCCGGCTTAGACGGGGACCATATACGCCGGAGGGAGAAATTCCTGGGTCTGCAACTCTACTAATCGGCCGTGTGGAACGGAACACTTCTCCCAATCGCCGGGCTTCGGGCTACGGGAGAGAGAGGAGGAGCTACGGTGGCTGGCCATGATGGAATGGATTTTTCCGAGCGCGCTCCGATGGATTCTCGCTGTGGGAATATGGTGTGGATTGGATCTAAGAATCCCCATCCCTTTAATAGACGATTTATTTACTTGGCTAGGGGGGCGAATGTGAAAATGCCCTGGCTCCTCGCGTTCGCTCAACACGTGGAAGATAGCCCTTATTGGGCGCAGAAGCCAAGAAGTGCAACATTTATGGGAGTTGGACGCTACTTAACTGATATTCAAGATTTGGAGAAGAACCCGCCTTGCAATGCCGAAGACAATACTGCGCACCGGACTCAACTTCATTGAACCCTGGTTCGGGGGCTACTGAGGGAGTCCTGGATTAGGGACTCTCCGGACAGCCGGACTGTTGGACTACGAAGATACAAGATTGAAGACTTCGTCCCGTGTCCGGATGAGACTCTACTTGGCGTGGAAGGCAAGCTAGGCAATACGGATATGTATATCTCCTCCCTTGTAACCGACCATGTGTAACCCTAGCCCCCTTCGATGTCTATATAAACCGGAGGGGTTAGTCCGTAGGACAACATACAGTCATACCATAGGCTAGCTTCTAGGGTTTAGCCTCTACGATCTCGTGGTAGATCAACTCTTGTAATACTCATATCATAAAGAACATTCAAGTAGGACATAGGGTATTACCTCCATCAAGAGGGCCCGAACCTGGGTAAAACATCATGTCCACTGCTTCCTGTTACCATCTGCCTTAGATGCACAGTTAGGGACCCCCTACCCGAGATCCGCCGGTTTTGACACCGACACCTACCAAACCTCGAACCGCGAGATAGAGTGCCAATCGTGTGGGGGCCGGTTGTCTTGCTAGATCTTTACATTTTCTATTTTGCATACTAGATATATTACTTAAATGTCTTTAAAAGGCCAAATGACCCCTGAATTTTCCAAATTTTCACATGACAGTTGTATTAGTGCATGTTAAACGTAGAAAAAATGTGAAGGCCGTAAGAGGAAGCTATCTCCCGTTCGTCGTCAAACATGCATTGTTCCCTCTCAGAACCACGAACCTTCTACTGAGTTGATCCGGTTTGTGAGGGGTGTGTGTCCAAACTTTCGTCAAACATGCCAATTTTTTACCACATCATCTTGGTGGCATAACATTAAATCAAACAAGGTTTCATGTTTTTCTGATCATTTTTTATTTTTCTGGAATTAAAATGCCATGGCACTCCATGCATGTGTGCCCATGCGTTGATACCAATATGTTTGAAAATTCCTTCTAATTTACTGCACATGGAATTGACTCGCACATAAGTACACAAAAATATGATTTTTCAAACCGTTATGGTTAGGCATTGCATGTAGATGTAGTTCAAATTTGAATTACGGTCATTAAATGGTTAGAAAATCACTTAAATGTCTTCAAAAGGTCAAATGACCCCTGAAATTTTCCAAATTTTCACAAGACAGTTGTATTAGTGCATGTTAAACGTAGAAAACATTTGAAGGCCGTAAGAGGAATCTCCCGTTCGTCATCAAACATGCATTGTTCCGTCTCGGAACCAGGAACCTTCAAGTGAGTTGCTCCGGTTTGTGAGGGGTCTGTGTCCAAACTTTCGTAAAACATGACAATTTTTACCACATCATCTTGGTGGCATGACATTAAATCAAGCAAGGTTTCATGTTTTTCTGATAATTTTTTAATTTTTTGGAACTAAAAGGCCATGGCACTCCATGCATGTGTGCCCATGCCTTGAGACCAATATGTTTGCAAATTCCTTCTAATTTACTGCACATGGAATTAACTCGCACACAAGTACACAAAAATATGATTTTTCAAACTGTTATGGTTAGGCGTTGCATGCAGATGTAGTTAAAATTTGAATTACGGTCATTAAATGGCTAGAAAATCACTTAAATGTCTTTAAAAGGTCAAATGACCCCTGAAATTTTCAAAAATTTCACATGACAGTTGTATTAGTGCACGTTAGACGTAGAAAAAAAATTGAAGGCCGTAAGAGGAAGTTATCTCCCGTTCGTCATCAAACATGCATTGTTCCCTCTCGGAACCACGAACGTTCTAGCGAGTTGCTTCGGTTTGTGAGGGGTGTGTGTCCAAACTGTTGTCAAACATGCCAATTTTTTTACAACATCATCTTGGTGGCATGACATTAAATCAACCAAGATTTCATGTTCTGATCATTTTTTAATGGTTTGGAATAAAAATGCCATGTCACTCCATGCATACGTATGCATGTGTCCATGTCGTGAGACCAATATGTTTGAAAATTCCTTCTAATTTACTGCACATGGAATTAACTTGCACATAAGTACACAGATATGATTTTTCAAACCGTTTTGGTTAGGTGTTGCATGTAGATGTAGTTCAAATTTGAATTACAGTCATTAAATGGATAGAAAATCACTTAAATTTCTTTAAAAGGTGAAATGACCCCTAGAATTTTCAAAAATTTCACATTACAGTTGTAGTAGGGAACGTTAGACGTAGAAAAAAATTTGAAGGCCGTAAGAGGAAGCTATCTCCCGTTCGTCATCAGACATGCATTGTTCCCTCTCGAAACCACGAGCCTTCTAGTGAGTTGCTCCGGTTTGTGAGGGGTGTGTGTCCAAACTTTCGTCAAGCATGACAATTTTTTTACACATCATCTTGGTGGCATGACATTACATCAACCAAGATTTCATGTGTTTCTTATTTTTTTTATTTTTTGGAATTAAAATGCCATGTCACTCCATGCTTAATTGTGGCATAGCCTTGAGACCAATATGTTTGCAAATTCCTTCCAATTTACTGCACATGGAATTAAATCGCACACAAGTACACAAAATATGAGTTTTCAAACCGTTATGGTTAGCTGTTGCATTTACATGTAGTTCAAATTTCAATTGCGGTCATTAAATGGCTAGAAAATCGCTTTTGTCTTCAAAATTCAAATGACCCCTGACATTTTCCAAAATTTGACATGACAGTTGTATTAGTACTACAAAATTTCTCATACATCTAAAACACCATCCGTTCCCACTGTACTCCAAATTCATCTTTCACAGCTAATAAAAAATATCTACAACATCACACAGAGTTGTTTTCTAGGAACCGTTTGCGATGAAAATATCTGGGTCTATTTAAGTGTGCCTCCTTAAGTTTCGCTGGCTCGTCTGCTCGAGTGCCGGCAACCCCCGATTCCACGAATCCCGACCCCCATTCCCGCACCCCCTTCTTGCAAAGACGACACCGTGGAAATGCTTGGTGACAGCCCGTACGATGGCCGCGTCCCCCCTCCCAAGCATCGCCGCCTGCACCGAGAGCGCGGACTCCTACGCCGAGAGTGCCGCCGCATCTGCATGAGCGCGCTCGCTTCCTCCAAGAGGGTGTCTACGATAGCCGAGACTGCTGCAGCTGCTGCTGCGATGGCGGCTGCAAATGCCGAGAGTGCTCGAGCTGCCGTCCGTGCAGCTGATGTCGCCCTGGCCTAGGTCGAGGCCATCCATGCCAAGATCGAGGATGCACACCCCAAGATATTCCAGGCCACCTCAGACTCCAGCATGCAACCCACGTCTGAAAAGGCAGCGGTGGCCATGGAGCACTTGCTTCCTCATGAGGCCGCTGAGCAGGAGCTGGAGATGCAGGAGGCAGTCGAGATCGAGGAGCGCCGGGAGGAGGAGTTGCGCGTGGCTAAGGTCGAGGTAGAGAAGAGTCTGTCCGTCGAGGAATCGGCGGTGGAGTACCAACACGAGCTCTGGTGCAGCCACTAGTACGAGTACTACAACCTTGAGGGTGGCGCCGAGGACGAGGACGAGGATGCGGTCGACTTTAGCAGGGGGGATACGGAGTCCATCAACGGTGGCATGTCGTCAGGACAAGTCATCGACGTCTCATCTCACACCGGCGATGCATAGGCCGGCGCGGCAGCGGATTTGTTAAAATTATGCGTACTTAGGCTTTGTTTTTAATGCTGGTCTTTTGTTAGAGCAATGTTTAGGTCAACTAGCTCTGTTTAATTACTAAAATTGCTCGATTCAGTAAGTGTGGTATGTCTACTGTACGCTCTTTTGTGTGCTCAAATTAGCAAGCGATGTTAAATTATGCAATGACGTGCCCAGGGAAATTTCCACCAAAATTTGAATTATCAAACTCATCCCATGCGTGTAAAGCAGAAGAATCATTTGCGATGCACACAATCTTTCAAAGTGAATGGTCCGGCGGCACCACACGCAAAGTTTCCCTCCACATTTCCAAAATTTTGGCCTACCGCCAAAATATCTACCCCCGCCCCCCTCCCCCTTTCCCCACCCCCTTTTCTTCCCGACCACAAGTCACATTTCCCCTGTTTCCTCCTTCCTTCCTTCCTTGCTAAGCTATAGCCGCTTCCTCGCTCTCGTCGTCTCACATCCTACCGCCGGGGTCGCCATGCTCTTCTTCAAAGACCTCTCCAGCAGTTCCTCCTCCGACGACTACTCCTTCACCACCCGGGTATGCCTCTCTTCTCTCTCTCTCTCTCTCGGGCTATGACTTGGAATGAAGAATTTTTACCCGGCGGTCGATTTGAGTCATTTATTCCTCTTGTAGCTCCCTAAGACCATCAGTGGCAATGAATGGAGCGGGGTGGCTGAAGATCTATCTGCTCGTTGTGACCATCAATCTCCATGCGTGAAGCTAGTTGCATTTGATTCTGTGGACAGTGGGAGGAAGTTTCTGGCATGTGTAGAGAAGGTTAGACCCTCTTTCGTTGTTACAAATCATTTGTTAGATGTGATTTAGACACTATCATGGTCCCAACCCATTCATACCACACCTTCATCCAAACGCATCCTAAGACAGTGTCGCAGTTTGTACCAAGTATCTTAAATTGTTGCCATCTCATCAGCGGTGCCATTAGAAAATTATTTGGCACCGCTTTAGTAGTTTGTGCAACCAACTTTGGTCCACACATCCGAGCAGCCAAGCAGTAAAATACTAAATCTTTATGGCATGAAGGAACTGGGCATCAGAGCAACTACGTGCTCCGGAGTCCGGGTCCCTAATTTTTTCCGCTATATCGGCTCGCCAGTGCAGGGCACCAGTGCAAGATGTAGCAACAGTTGTCTTTACCCTAGTTTTGGCATACATAGTGGATGACCTTAGTGCTATTAGTTCTATGTTACTAAATTTGTGCATGTACACACCAGTTAGTATCAATTTGTTGTCATCCAAACACTGTCGCTATGCTGTTGCAGTTATATTTACCTTCCTCATAAAATGTTCAATTTGTTATTTATTGTACATGAGTAAGAACTTGTAGCGTTGTTGTAGTTAATTATAGCTTTTGATGTTCCAGAATTTGGTTGTTGTCTCAGTACCAATTATTTCATTTGCACATTGATCTTTTTGAAAAGATATGTCATAATTAACATGTTTCTTCAGTTTTTCAAAATAAGCATTGGTGATTTTCTATGTTGCTATAAATCCATTTCCCCTACAATTTTTACTGATCTAGTTCTAAATATTATAGGATGAACAAAAGTGTTCTTACTTGGAGTGGGTTATCAAGAGTGGCCACAGTCTTTGAAGATGTGCCTAGCGAAGCTCTGGAGCATGTATGAGGAAGAGAACAAACGTAGGCTTAGAGAAAGTGTTGTCAACGCTGAAGAATATTTCAAGATGCGGCATAAAAAGTTGAAGGTGGAGAATGAGCTCGGATTTTTTTAAATCCGACTTTTCTAAGATGGTGTTGGCGAAGAAGGAGGCACTTTTCTAGTTGGCCCGTGCAAAATGGGTTCTTACTAAACTGAAAGCAGAGGTGGAAAAGACGAGTCTAGATGATCTCGAATAGGGAAATGAATATATTGTTCTTATGAAGTTGAACTAGCTATATGTTGTACTGTGCTGTTTTCATGTAGCTACCATATTGTGATGTTATAATATATTTATGTGCCTGATATGAAATTCGCAAACAACTGTTAGATATGAAATGTGAATTTGCGTAATACTAGAATTATTAATTGTAAACTAATAAACCTGCTAAATGTGTCGTGGACCTTTGCACCAAAATTTGAATTATCAAACTCATCCCATGCGCGTAAAGCAGAAAAAGCGCTTGCGATGGATAGACCAATGCCACACAGTTTTCTTCATCAAATCATGTGTGATATAGTTGATAAAAGCAAATAGTTAACCATGGCAAACCGTGTGTGATAGTCACACCATTCACACACGAGCCTACACATAAAACTGTGTGGGATGTACGTCCGAATGGAAATGTGTTCCCTGGATTGACTGTGTGGGATGTACATAAGAACGAAAATGTATTCCTTGGATTGACTGTGTGTGATATACATACGAACAGAAATGTTTTTCTGGGATTTACCGTGTGGGATGTACATACCTACGGAAATGATTTTCTCGGATTACCGTGTGGGATGTACATACCTACAGAAATGATTGGGTTTCGATGCCTCGCCCGATCGCACACAGCCCCAGCCTGGGTCCCAGGAGGGCCTATCCACGATGATTTCTGGGTCGTGTGCGAAGGACACCCTGTCACACACACTCACTTGGCGACGGTTCCAAATTCCGTCACGGAAAGGGGTTAAAACCGTTTGTTTAGGACCGACGCGCACCAGTGTATAACCCACCCAAAAAATACCCAACCCAAGAGGTGCTAATTGGAGCTAGTTCTCCTAGTGCATTTATTGTCAATCTAACCCTGACATCCAAACAACTCTTTGGATGGAGTTAGTTTAGGGTTAGTAATGAGCTAGAAACTAACTCTAACCTCTAGCTAAGTTGAGTATCCAAACATGGTTGTGTTGTTGTTGTTGTTGTTGCTGCTCTTCTACGTATATCTAGACATCATTAGAACATTAATGTAACACTGTTCCTTGTTGCTATGTAGCCTAGGATTGCATATTTAGACATTAAGCATAGTGCATGTTGCTATGTAGCCTCAGATATATTACATATGGCCCTAGTTAACCTAACGAAAAATAGGTTGCAGATATATTTAGTTAAAAGTCCAATTCACCAATTAGTCCCTTATCAGCCGCCGGCCTATATGGTACCAGCTACCGATATCCTGAACAATGAGCAGATATAAGCCATGGGATGAAACTAACCTCGATGGAAAACAGCAGTCGTTCCCAAAATTGTCCTGTGTAGGTACATCGAGAAGCATGTTAAGCACAATAGTTCATACTTGCACATATAGAACATCACGTTGTGAATAACTGGAATAAACAAGGCATACTACGAACAACCAAAGATAGCATTTGAAAGAGGCATATGCTAGCTATAACAGGCTTAACAGCAAGCAAATATATGCATTCCTATCGGTATGTTTAAAACTGGATTGATGAAATGTACTGCACAGTAAATAATTGCACATATAGAGCATCACATTGTGAACAACTGAAATAAACAAGGCATACTACAAATAACCAGATATGGCAATTAAAACTGAACATATTCTCACTACACTACAAAAGGGACTCGACAAAACAAATCATGGGTTTCCCCCTGTGATGAGGCACGACACAACAAATCATGGGTTTCCTCACTTTTCACAGATGGGGTCATTCCCGTGGGAAGAGCACAGACCCTGGATGTGCTCCATGTTGTCGCAGATGGGCTCCTTCCCCTTGGAAGAGCACGGCTGTAGGGTGCCTTCCCTGATGTCGCAGATGGGCGCTTTCCCCTTGGAAGAGCATATGGGCTCTTTCCCCTTGGAAGAGCCAAAGAGGGTGCCCTCCTCGTGGTCGCCGTCGATGAGGTCTGACTTGGAAGCTGTGGATCCCAAGCGAGCATCACAGAACGTGTCCTTAAGAAATGACAAAAAGGGCTCGATGGCGATGTAGAATGGAAAATTGTTGACCGCGAGCCAGAGGAGATCAGCGGCGGGCCATGGATGAGATCGACGGTGGTTGAACCCGAGGGGTTGGGGGTGGCCACTTAACCTGTGACATAGCCCACCTCAGGCCGTCGCTGTCGATGACCTCGATGTCGTAGCCGATGGCCGAGACATGCCCACATACTGTAGCCCGCTGCTTGAGTGCCTGCCGCCAGTAATGGTTGTCAGCTTCCTTGGCGACGTCGGGCAAAGAGACCGCTATACACCTCTTTTGGGCCAGTCTCTCCTCGAGCTCCATGGGAAGCGTAGCCGGGCTTAGGTTGCGACACTCTGGAGTGGGGGATGGGGATGGGAAAGGGGCGTTTGGCAGGCGTCATCTAAGAAACTCAGGGTGGCCTAGGTATGGAGATTGGTGGGTAAGCTACATGGGCAAACCGGCTGATGTTGACAATGGAGGCCTTACGGTAGCGGCGGCGGGGGGGACCTTGCTATGGTTTCAAGCAAGGAAGGGGGCGTGTGTGTGTGCGCGCACGCCCGAGGAGGTTTTGGTTTGTGTGTGTGTGTTGTGTGTGTGTGTGTGGAGGGGGCGGGGTGTTTGAGGAAATGACACGGGTACTGAAAATTTTACTATGCGGGAGTCAAACGAGGGAGTGAAATGTCGGGCTATTGAAAATTTTGATGATAGTGCGTCGCACATGGTCCGGAGATAGCAACTGTGTGTTATGAAACAAAAAAACCCTTGAGGTGGGCAGATATTTTCTAGGGATGCGGGCGGGATTGGGAACAAGAAACATCGCACACGGTCCGAAGATAACAACCATGAGTTATGAAACAGAAAAACCCTCGAGGCGGGTAGATATTTTCGAGGGATGCAGGCGGGATTAGGAACAAGAAACATGGCACATGGTTCGGAGATAACAACCGTGTGTTATGAAACAGAAAAACCCTCGAGGCGGGCAGATATTTTTGAGAGGGGGAGCCTCGTGGAGCCTAATGTACTGTGCGGATGTGTGCGTGTCAGGGGCACTGACATGACACACGGTTAGTTTGAGTGAACCGTGTCTGTTGCGCCATTCGACTTGTCTAATGTTCATAAACTTGGCGAAAATTCACGCGGGAGAGGGTCAGAACACAAACACACTTGCATGTGGACCAAATTTATGTATCAAAAGGGTGGTTTGATTTTCAAATACCAAATGCAACTTCAATGTGGCACATCTCTCGCAAAGCGCACGGTATTGCTTGCCCCCACCCCCTCGTGTCGGCATGAATTGGGAATCCTAAACTATGAA